>NW_026652295.1:55141609-55183500 GCF_009828535.3 Hylobates moloch | reverse complement strand
ACACTGAGACAACTAAGAAGGACACAATGTCATAAGCTGTTATAAATCTCTTCAAAGAACTAATGAAAACCCTGTATAAAAAATTAAAACAAAGTATGAAAACATCTTACCAAAGACAAAATATAACCAAAGAGACAAAAATTATTTTTAACAAAGACCAAATTGAATTTTGGAGTGAAAAGTACACTAACTGATATTAAGAATTCACTAAAGGGGCTCAACATTAGATCTGAGCAGGCAGAAAAACCAGTGAATTTAAACAAATGTTGATTGAAATTATCCAGTCTGAGGAATGGAAAAAAAATGTGAAGAAAAATAAACACAGTCTCAGAGACCTGTGGGACACCATCAATTATACAAATTTATGCATAATGTCAGTTTCAGAAGCAGAGGAGAGAGAGTGAAAGAAATGGAAACAATAACTGGAGAAATCATGGAGATTATGTAATCTGTCTATCTAACTATCTAATAACATATATATATATAAAATCACAGAAGAAAAAAATTTCAAATTTTATGAAAAACTTTTATCTCCACATCAAAGAAGCTCAACAAACTCCAAATGGAATAAACTAAAAGCAATCCACACCTTGATATTCAAGGGGTCAAGAGCCAAAGACAGAGAGAATATTGAAATCTGCAAGAAAAATGTGGCTCTTCACTACCAGGGACACTTGATAAAATTAATAGTTGACTTCTCATCAGAAACAACAGAGGCCAGAAGGCAGTGGTATAACGTATTTAAAGTGCTTTAAAAAAATAGACTGTCAACCAAGAATTTTATATCCAGCAAAAATCTTTCAAATATTACAGAGAAGGAGTGGTTCTGCACATACATGCAGACCGTATTAGAAATGGATACATAGGCAGTTGTGGTGGTTTTCTTTGCAGAGTAAAACACTCTGTGTAGACCTCAATTCTTCAGTGTCTTCTCTTTGGAATTATATAAAGCTCAAAAATGATGTCTTGAACATATGATTCCAAGACAATTGTATTTTCTTCAGAAGGCCACTTCTACCAAGTTGAAGTAGTATATAGGTATTTCTAGATACTTGTTTACCATCAACCTCCATTATACATATCCTACCAGCAATTCTCAAAGTGTAGTCCCCAGACCAGCAGTTTCAGCACAACCTGGGAACATACTAGAATTTCACATTCTTGAGTGTCACCCAAGATGCACTGAATCAGAGACTCTGAGGCTGGAGCCAGTGTTTAAAAAATACTACATTTCCCTACAAATACTGAATGCATGCGGGGCTTAAAACCTAGATGATGGGTTGATGGGTGCAGCAAATCACCATGGCACATGTATACCTATGTAACAAACCTGCACGTTCTTGCACATGTATCCCAGTACTTAAAATATAATAATAAAACTACATGTCTCTGATGCAAATCAAGTTTAAGACTCACTGCCCCACTCCCTTTCCTCTTGTCCTAATACAACTTATTTTTCTTTGTTCATGCTTTTCTTAATGATCTTTTCTCTTCCCTAAATTAATTTTTCCAACTTTCACCTGTGAAAACACTAGGTTAAACTTCCAAGATCCCACTAAAATGCCAACTCCTTCATGAAGTGCTTACCTGTAAACGGGGTTCAATGATTACCAAGATATATTAAAGGTGCTTATTCAATGCTGGACTCATAGTACCCATTCAACTGATTGACTGAATACCATCCTATTCCAAGTAGGAGAAAATCCAAAAGTTGCTCATATACTATTTACAGAGGAAATGTCAAAGTCCATTTTTTAAAAATCTGTTTATTGGCTGGGCATGGTGGCTCATATTGTAATCCCAGCAATTTGGGAGGCTGAGGCAGGAGGATCAGTTCAAGACTAGCTTGGACAACATAGTGAGACCCTGTTTCCAAAAATAAATTTTTTTTAATAAACATCTGTTTATATATCTTAGGGTTTAAAATATCCAGCTATTCCTCCTTTTTAGTTTAATTTTTTTCATCATTCTGAAAGCTGTAGAACAATGGTTCATCAATGTTAGCTTTAATTGGAATCACCTGGAGGGCTTATACTGACACAGATTGCTGTGCCTCACTGCCAGAATTTCAATGGCAGTAGGTCTGGTATAGAACTTGAGATTTTGCATTTCTAATAAGTTTCTAGAAAATGCTATGCTCCTGACCCAGAAATCACATGTTGAGAACCACTGCTGTCGAATAAGACCAATTTTACCAGCATTTTTCAAACTGACCTGATTATTTGATTCACTTGGGGTGTGTTGCAAACATATTAATTACCCTCTTTTAGAGAGACTGATGCAGTAAGTTTGCACTAGGATGAGAAGTCTGTGTGCTTAATAAGAGTTCCAAGTGATTCTACTAAGGAAGATTTGGAAAACACTGCTATGTACAGTAGTAGCACATATAGTTTTCTACTACAGCCTTTATTTACATAATTATTTTATTTGTTTATATATAATCTTTGACAAAACATAGCTTGTATTTTATTATTTTTCCACTCTAAGTTTTCCAATCCCTCTCAGGCCAAAGGTATATAAAATATCTCATGGCTGGATACACCTCGGAGTGGGATAGATGTTTAGGGGCGGTAAACAGATGGAAGTATTTTTTTACTGGACTGGATGTTCTGAATCTTCTGCTTCTAAATATATTCATCTTATTTTTGACAGTTAAAAGATTAACTTTCACCACAAAAGTGAAAAATTAAATGAACTAGAAATTAGCAGATGTTTTAATTTAGTGTGCAAATGCACACACACACACACACACACACACACTGACCTGATAATGTTCAGAAAGCTCAATGGACTGGTTGCAGGAGGAAATATACCCTGTAGCAGAATAATATGGTAATCTACTTCTTGCTCCAAAACTGGGAATTAAATTTATACTTTCTGTAATAGATATCATCTAATGCTCTAAGATATGCATCTAATTGTACTTCCCTTGAATTCTTTATTGTATGAGAGTTGCTCTGGTGCTGTGCCCTCTAAGTCCCCCAAAGCTTCACCTTTTGAGGGCACAGTTCATTTCACTGACCCTTTGATTACTACTAACTACGTACTGCTGACTTTCCCTCTTGAAAAAGGCAGATGCTCATCCACATCCCAACATAGCACCATAGTAAGGTCCCATTCTTTGTGAGAGTGAGTTATATAAAACCCCACTATAAGCACCACTTCTGTTGTCAAGTATAACTTATTTTTTAGAAAGTAAGAGAGTTAGAGGTTGAGATACAGAATTGGAAGTTATCTGCATAGAAATAACACAAAAGCAGTATAAGCAGATGAAAAGAAAAGTTAAATGCAAAGGATGAGGCTTTCAGGAGACTTGCATTTTTTTGAGTATAAGAAAGAGTTGTTGAAGAACATGTGAAAGTATTCCTCATGGATTGGTTACCTATTGCCACAATGATGCTCTGTAACAAACCACCCCAAAACTCAGTGGCTTAACAACTATTTATTTCTCACTCGCAGGTTTGTGTTTTGGCTTCAACTGGACAAAGCTAGACTTCAGGCTTTTTTGTTCCAGGCCCCAGAGGCATTCAGGTCTTCTCCATGTATCTCTTATTGACCCAGGACCAGAAGGTACCCAAAGGATGATCATCTTAGAATGAATGGCAGAACAAAAGCCAAGTGAAACCAAACCACACAAGAATACTTAAGACCGTTGCTCAAGGGACATCTGCTAACATCTCATTGACCAAAACAGGGTACATGGACAAGAACAACCTAAAGAATAATATTTTGTTCCTTTACTCCAGAGGGCCCCTCTAACTTATAATTTATTTATTTCCTTTTACCTTACTAGACTATACATGAGGATAGTAAACATATCTGTTTTTTTAGCAGTTTTTACTCAGCATAATTCCAAGTAGGCTCTTTTAAAGAATGAACTCAAAAAACATCATTAAAGTCATGAATTAACAAACAGAACCACAAACGCACATATACTTACACAAATGTAATCACACTATCCATATTTTATCAAGGAAAAATGATTTTGGGTTTCAGTAAGAACGAACATGAATCACAACAACGTTAATTGTTTACTGAATAAGAAGTTTGGAAGTAGGTATTATGGGACAGACAGCAGCTGAACAATGACATCAAAGATCCAGAGTCCTCATTCTTTTTTGTTCTGACATCTACATTGTAGCTTTTTGTCTTCAGCCTTATGGCTTCATGGTCACAAGAAGGGAGCTATAGCTTAGCTATTAATCCCCCACTATAACAGAGCCAGAAGAAGGGTACAGGATGGAACTAAAAGAGGCCTTCTTCTTGGACTACTCTCACCCTTTATTGAAGGGTGGAAACTTTTCTAGGATCTCCCAATATTTTTCCTGTTATGTCTCCTTAGCCTGAGTTTGGTCCACATCCACTCCTAGAGCAAGCCTAGCCCACTGCTCTAAGTCCAAAGAATTTTGGTCCAATTCCTGCCACATGCATTGCAACTTGTCTTTCCAAGATAGTATGTCATAAATATTTCATTATATATACATATATTTATATATACATACATATATTTAATTTATAGAGAGATAGATCTTTCTTTCTAATTGCTTTGTAGTATTCAATTAAATGGATGTTCTACAGTTTATATTGCTTCTGAGTTTTATTTTTTTTTTTTTTTTGCTTTGCTGGTTACAATTTATACTGTGTGAATTCATATTAAGAATTAAATTCTAAAAGAATTGCTGAGTAAAAGATTGCAAACGTTTAAAAAATGTGAAGAATACTATCATATTGCCAAAATCAATGTTGCATCAGTTTATATGTTCACCAACAGTTTATGAAAGTAATTGTTTCTACACATTCACCAATATTAGATATTAAACTTTTTGAGTGTTTGCTAATCCGGTGGGTTAAAAAAAGTATACTGTTATTCAAATTTGCATTTATTTAATTATACATTATATTGAATCTCTTTCGATAAGATTTTAAATCTTCTGTGAATTGATTTTTCTTACACTTTGTTGGATTTTTACAATATTTTACTGAGGTACTCATGGGCCACTTAACAATGGGGATACAGTCTGAGAAATGCATCTGGCAATTTCATCACTGTGTGAACATCATAGGGTGCACTTACACAAACCTAGATGGTGTAGCCTTCTACACACCTAGGCGATAAGGCATGTAGGCTCCTAGGCTATAAATCTGTACAGCATGTTACTGTACTAAATACTATAGGCAACTGTAACACAAGGTATTTCTGTATCTAAACATAGAAAACGTAATGGGTTTTGCTAGGACTTTATGAGAACTATGATGTCACTAGGTGATAGAAAATTTTCAGCTCCATTATAATCTATGGGGCCTCCATTGTATATGTGGTTCACTGTTGCCTGAAACTTCATTATAGGGTGTGTGCTTATATACAGGAACTCTTGGAATATCATAGAAATTTGTATTTTGATATTCATATAGTCATGCCAATATTATTATAAGAACCTAAGGGGAAATATCCCATTTTGGACCACTACAGAAGAGCATGTAAGAAAGTTTTAGGAGAGTGCCCGGGAGTACATGGTCTGTTAACAGCACTGAATATTTACAGCATAAATGAGGATGAGAAAAGCAATGGAAGGAAATGATGAAGGCCAAATTTCTAAGTATTGCATAAAAGTAACTCAGAATGTATTAAATTTACAAAATAAAGACAAAATTTATGTTAAATAGATTTCACCTTGGGAAACAAACCCAGTGAATACAGTGTTGCTTGTCCTTAAGTGCCCTAGTTCATCTACTATTTTAATATATTTAGTAGTTTGTTTGTGTAAACTAATTTCAGAGGAGGCAGAATAGGCTTCTAAACGTGAAAGCATTGGTGGAGGGAGGCAAAACATTACATTTCTAGATGGGACAATTCCCTTGAAAGAGCTGGCCTGAAACATTTGCTTTGACTAAGCATCGAAAGAGTAAATCCATTCTATAACTAAATATGTCCAGGTACATTAGTTAATTCCTTTCCCCAAATGGTTTTTTCTTTCAGTTGGATAATCAGGACTATACTTAATAAAATTTACAATAATAGGTTGTAATGAATTCATTATATGGACTTTTAAAATATGGTTGGTAATAGGCAGAACAGTCATTATAATTAGGGACATATAAGGCTTACAAGCAATGTTACACCAATTTCCTATGCAAATTCATGTAAACTACTATAGAGTGATCTGATTAAGAGGGTATGCATGCAAAATGAAATGAAGAAAATTCCCATCCAGGTATTCAAAAACCTTACCTAATGTTTTCAGCTTTCAAAATCAAGCTGAATCATTTTGGTAGGAAGAAAGCAACATGAAGGGACCCTTTTATATATGTACTTTGTGTATATTCTGGCATACACTGACAGCTGTATTAATTTATATCAGAATATTTTTAATTGAATGTTATTATAACGAAGTTAATTCATAGTTTGTGCCTTAAATTATGAAAAACTTCTAACAGTGTAAAATAATTGGTTGAGGTTCATCATTTGCTCAGATGAGTAATAAATTAGTAATATAAATAAGAAATAATTTACTAAGGTAATCATTGTAAAAGCTCTAAGAAGAAAACCACATCTTTTTTTTTTCTTGAGACAGAGACTCATTCTGTTGCACAAACTGGAGTGCAGTGGTGCAATCAGATCACTGCAACCTTGACCTCCTGGGCTCAAGTGATCCTCCTACCTCAGCACCACTCCAAGTAGCTGGAACTGCAGGTGTAGGCCACTATGCCAGACTAATTTTTTTTGGGGGGGTAGAAATAAAGTCTCACATCAAGAGCAAACAAACCCAAAAGCTAACAGAAGACAAGAAATAACCAAGATCAGAGCAGAACTGAAGGAGATAGAGACACAAAAAACCCTTCAAAATATGAACAAATCCATAAGATTTTTTTTGAAGAAAATAATAAAACAGATAGACTGCTAGTTAGACTAATAAAGAAGAAAGAGAGAAGAATCAAATATTCAACAATCAGAAATAATAAGAGGGATATCACCACTGACCCGCAGAAATACCAACAACCATCAGAGAATACTATAAACACCTCTATGCATATAAACTAGAAAATCTAGAAGACATAAATAAATTCCTGGACACATACACCCTCCCAAGACTAAACATTGAAGAAACTGAATCCATGAATAGACCAATAATGAGTTCTTCAATTGAGGCATTAATAAACAGCCTACTAATCAAAAAAAGTTCAGGACCAAATGGACTTACAGCTGAATTCTACCAGAGGTACAAAGAGGAGCCGGTACCATTTCCACTGAAACTATTCCAAACAATTGAAAAAGAGGGACTCCTCCCTAACTCATTGTATGAGGCCAGCATCATCCTAATACCAAAACCTGGCAGACATACAACAAAAGGTGGAAAATTTCAGCCCAATATCCCTGACAAACATCGATGCAAAAATCCTCAATAAAATTCTGGCAAACCAAATCCAGCAGCACATCAAAAAGCTTATCCACCATGATCAAGTTGGTTTCATCCCCAGGATGTGGGGTTAGTTCAACATACACAAAGTCAATAAATATGATTCATCATATAGACACAACTAAAGACAAAAACCACATCATTATCTCAATAGATGCAGAAAAGGCCTTCAATGAAATTCAATATCCCTTCATGTTAAAAACTATCAATAAACTAGGTACTGAAGGAACATATCTCTATGAACATACCATCCATTACAAATCCCACAGCCAATATCATATTGAATGGGCAAATGCTAGAAGTGTTCCCCTTGAAAACTGGAACAAGACAAGGATGCCTTCTCTCACCACTCCTATTCAACATAATATTGAAAGTGCTGGCCAGGGCAATCAGGCAAGAGAAAGAAATAAAGCATATTCAAATAGAAAGAGAGGGAGTCAAATTATCTTTGTTTGCAGATTACATGATCATATATCTAGAAAACTCTATCGTTTCGGCCCCAAAGCTTCTTAAGCTGATAAACAAGTTCAGCAAAGTCTCAGGATACAATATCAGTGTGCCAAAATCTCTAGTTTTCCTATTCACCAAGAACAGGCAAGCAGAGAGCCAAATTATGAATGAACTCATTTGCTACATTCACAAATGCTGCAAAGAGAATAAAATACCTAGGAACACAGATAACAAGTGAAGGACCTCCTCAAGGAGAACTACAAACCACTGCTCAAGGAAAACTACAAACCACTGCTCAAGGAAAACTACAAACCACTGCTCAAGGAAATCAGAGAGGACAGAAACATATGAAAAAACATTCCATGACCGTGGATAGAAAGAATCAATATTGTGAAAATGGCCATGCTGCCCAAAGTAATGTATAGATTCAGTGATATTCCCAATAAACTAACATTGACATTATTCACAGAATTAGAAAAGCTATTTCAAAAATTCATATGGAGTCAAAAACAAACCATATAGCCAAGACAATCCTAAGCAAAAAGAACAAACTGGAGGCAACATCATGTTTCCCAACTTCAAACAATACTACAAGGCTACAGTAACCAAAACAGCATGGTACTGATACAAAAACAGACACATAGACCAATGAAACAAATTAGAGAACCACAAGTAAGACTACACACCTCCAACCATCTGATCTTCAAGAAACTTGACAAATACAAACAATGGGGAAAGGATTCCTTATTTAATAAATGATGCTGGGAGAACTGGCTAGTCATATGCAGAAAATTGAAATTGGACCCCTTCCTTACACTTTATACAAAAATTAACTCAAGATGGATTAGAGACTTAAACCTAAAACCAAAAACTATAAAAACCTCTAGAGGAAAATCTAGGCAATATCATTCAGGACATAGGCATGGGAAAGATTTCATGATGAAAATAGTGAAAGCATTTTTTCATGTGTCTGTTGCATAAATGTCTTCTTTTGAGAAGTGTCTGTTCATATCCATCACCCACTTGTTGATGGGGTTGTTTGTTTTTTTTCTGGTAAATTTGTTTGAGTTCATTGTAGATTCTGGATATTAGTCCTTTGTCAGATGAGTTGATTGCAAAAATTTTCTCCCATTCCATAGGTTGCCTGTTCACTCTGATGGTAGTTTCTTTTGCTGTGCAGAAGCTCTTTAGTTTAATTAGATACCATTTCTCAATTCTGGCTTTTGTTGCCATTGCTTTTGTTGTTTTAGACATGAAGTCCTTGCCCATGCCTATGTCCTGAATGCTATTGCCTAGGTTTTCTTCTAGGGTTTTTATGGTTTTAGGTCTAACATTTAAGTCTTTTATCCACCTTGGATTAATTTTTGTATAAGGTGTAAGGAAGGGATCCAATTTCAGCTTTCTACACATGGCTAGCCAGTTTTCCCTGCACCATTTGTTAAACGATTTGGGAATCGTTTCCCCATTTCTTGTTTTTGTCAGGTTTATCAAAGATCAGATGGTTGTAGATGTGTGGTATTATTTCTGAGGGCTCTGTTCTGTTCCATTGGTCTATATCTCTGTTTTGGTACCAGAACCATGCTGTTTTGGTAGCCTTGTAGAATAGTTTGAAGTCAGGTAGCTTCATGCCTCCAGCTTTGTTCTTTTGGCTTAGGATTGACTTGGCAATGTGGGCTCTTTTTTGGTTCCAAGTGAACTTTAAAGTAGTTTATTCCAATTCTGAGAAGAAAGTCATTGGTAGCTTGATGGGCATGGCATCGAATCTATGAATTACCTTGGGCAATATGGCCATTTTCACGATATTGATTCTTCCTACACATGAGCATGGAATGTTCTTCCAGTTGTTCGTATCCTCTTTTATTTTGTTGAGCAGTGGTTTGTAGTTCTCCTTGAAGAGGTCCTTCACATCCCTTGTAAGTTGGATTCCTAGGTAACTTATTCTCTTTGAAGCAATTGTGAATGGGAGTTCACTCATGATTTGGCTGTTTGTCTGTTATTGGTGTATAAGAATGCTTGTGATTTTTGCACATTGATTTTGTATCCTGAGACTTTGCTGAAGTTGCTTATCAGCTTAAGGAGATTTTGTGATGAGACAATGGGGTTTTTAGATACACAATAATGTCATCTGCAAACAGGGACAATTTGACTTCCTCTTTTCCTAATTGAATACCCTTTATTTCTTTCTCCTGCCTGATTGCCCTAGCCAGAACTTCCAACAGTATGTTGAATAGGAGTGGTGAGAGAGGGCATCCCCGTCTTGTGCCAGTTTTCAAAGGGAATGCTTCCAGTTTTTGCCCATTCAGTATGATACTGGCTGTAAGTTTGTCATAAATAGCTGTTATGATTTTGAGATATATCCCATTGATACCTAATTTATTGAGAGTTTTTAGCATGAAGTGCTGTGGAATTTTGTCAAAGGCCTTTTCTGCATCTATTTAGATAATCATGTGGTGTTTGTCTTTGTTTCTGTTTATATGCTGGATTACGTTTATTGATTTACATATGCTGCACCAGCCTTGCATCCCAGGGATGAAGCCCATTTGATCATGGTGGATAAGCTTTTTGATGTGCTGCTGGATTCAGTTTGCCAGTATTTTATTGAGGATTTTTGCATGGATGTTCATCAGGGATATTGGTCTAAAATTCTCTTTTTTTTATTGTGTCTCTGCCAGGCTTCGCTATCAGGATGATGCTGGCCTCATAAAATGAGTTAGGGAGGATTCCCTCTTTTTCTATTGATTGGAATAGTTTTAGAAGGAATGGTACCAGCTCCTCCTTGTACCTCTGGTAGAATTCAGCTGTGAATCCATCTGGTCCTGGACATTTTTTGGTTGGTAAGCCATTAGTTATTGCCACCATTTCAGAGCCAGTTATTGGTCTATTCAGAGATTCAACTTCTTCCTGATTCACTCTTGGGAGGGTATATGTGTCCAGGAATTTATCCATTTCTTCTAGATTTTGTAGTTTATTTGTGTAGAGGTGTTTATAGTATTCTCTGATGGCAGTTTGTATTTCTGTGGGATTGGTGGTGATATCCCCTTTATCATTTTTTATTGCATATATTTGATTCTTCTCTCTTTTCTTCTTTATTAGTCTTGCTATCAATTTTGTTGATCTTTTCAAAAAACCAGCTCCTGGATTCATTGATTTTTTGAAGGGATTTTTGTGTCTCTATCTCCTTCAGTTCCACTTTAATCTTAATTATTTCTTGCCTTCTGCTAGCTTTTGAATGTGTTTGCTCTTACTTCTATAGTTGTTTTAATTGTGATGTTTGTTAGGGTGTCAATTTTAGATCTTTCCTGCTTTCTCTTGTGGGCACTTAGTGCTATAAATTTCCGTCTACACACTGCTTTAAATGTGTCCTGGAGATTCTGGTATGTTGTGTTTTTGTTCTCCTTGGTTTCAAAGAACATCTTTATTTCTGCCTTCATTTCGTTATGTACCCAGTAGTCATTCAGGAGCAGGTTGTTCAGTTTCCATGTAGTTGAGCGGTTTTGAGTGAGTTTCTTAATCTTGAGTTCTAGTTTGATTGCTCTGTGGTCTGAGAGAAAGTTTGTTATAATTTCTGTTCTTGTGCATTTGCTAGGGAGTGCGTTACTTCCAACTATTGGTCAATTTTGGAATAAGTGCGATGTGGTGCTGAGAAGAATGTATATTCTTTTGATTTGGGGTGGAGAGTTCTGTAGATGTCTATTAGGTCTGCTTGGTGCAGAGCTGAGTTCAAATCCCGGATATCCTTGTTAAATTTCTGTCTCATGGATTGCCTAATGTTGACAGTGGGGGGTTAACGTCTGCCATGATTATTGTGTGGGAGTCTAAGTCTCTTTGTAGGTCTCTAAGGACTTGCTTTATGAATCTCGGTGCTCCTGTTTTCAATGTACATATATTTAGGATAGTTAGCTCTTTTGTTGAATTGATCCCTTTACCATTATGTAATGGCCAAATGCAAATCAAAACCACAATGAGATACCATCTCACACCAGTTAGAATGGCAATCATTAAAAAATCAGGAAACAACAGATGCTGGAGAGGATGTGCAGAAATAGGAACACTTTTATCCTGTTGGCGGGACTGTAAACTAGTTCAACCATTATGGAAGTCAGTGTGGCCATTCCTCAGAGATCTAGAACTAGAAATACCATTTGACCCAGCCATCCCATTACTGGGTATATACCCAAAGGATTATAAATCATGCTGCTATAAAAACACATGCACACATATGTTTATTGTGGCACTATTCACCATAGCAAAGAATTGGAACCAACCTAGATGTCCAACAATGATAGACTGGATTAAGAAAATGTGGCACATATACTCCATGGAATACTATGCAGCCATAAAAAATGGCGAGTTCATGTCCTTTGTAGGGACATGGATGAAGCTGGAAACCATCATTCTCAGCAAGCTATCACAAGGACAAATAACCAAACACCACATGTTCTCACTCATAGGTGGGAATTGAACAATGAGAACACATGGACATGTGAAGGGGAACATCACACACTGGGGCCTTTTGCGGGGCAGGGGGAGAGGGGATGGATAGCATTAGGAGATATACCTAATGTAAATGACAAATTAATGGGTGCAGCACACCAACATTGCATACATATACATATGTAACAAACCTGCACTTTGTACACATATACCCTAGAACTTAAAGTATAATAAAAAACATTTATAAAAAGAAAATAGTGAAAGCAATTGTGACAAAAGCAAAAATGGACAAATGGGATCCAATTAAACTAATGAGCTTCTGAACAGCAAAATAAGTTATCAGTGTAAACAGACAACCTACAGAATGGGAGAAAATCGTTGCAGTCTATCCTTCTGGCAAAGGTCTAATATCCAGAGTCTACAATGAGCTTAAACAAATTTACAAGAAAAATACCAAACAACCCCATTAAAAAGTGGGCAAAGGATATGAACAGACACTTCTCAAAAGAAGACATTCATGCAGCCAAAATCATGTGAAACAAAGCTCAACATCACTGATCATCAGATAAATGCAAATCAAAACCACAGTGAGATATCATCTCATGACAGTCAGAATGGAGATTATTAAAATGTCAATAAACAGCAGATGCTGGCATGGTTTTGGAGAAAAAGGAACATTTTTACACTGTTAATTGGAGTGTAAATTATTTCAAAAATTCAATTATTGTGGAAGATAGTGTGGCGATTTCTTAAAGACCTAGAGGCAGAAATACCATTTGACCCAGCAATCCCATTATGGGGTATATACCTGAAAGAATATAAATTATCCTATTATAAAGGTACATGATTGTGTATGTTCATTTCAGCACTATTCACAATAGCAAAGACAGGGAATCAACCAAAATGCCCATTAATGATAGACTGGATAGTGAAAACGTGGCACATGTATACTATGAGATACTATGTAGCCATAAGACGGAATGAGATCATATCCTTTGCAGGGATATGGATGGAGGTGGAAGCCATTGTCCTCAGCAAAACTAACGGGGGAACAGAAAACCATACACTACATGTTCTCACTTATAAGAGGGAACTGAACAATGAAAACATGTGGTACATTGGAGGGAAGAACACACTGAGCCTTGTTGAGTCGGGGAGGGAGAGCATCAGGAAGAATAGCTAATGGATGTTGGGATTAATACCTAGGTGATGGGTTGATCTGTGCAGCAAACCACCATGGCACACATTTACTTATGTAACAAACCTGCACATCCTGCACATGTATCCCAGAACTTAAAATAAAAGTAGAAAAAAAAACAGAAATGAGGTCTTGATTCATTGCCTAGGCTAAAAAAACACATTCTTATTTAACTGGCTCAACTAGCACATATTGTCCCCTTTACTTGAAAGACTCTTCCCACTTCTTGCTAAATAAACTTGCCTTGTCCTTCAGATACCTTCTGAGACATCAACTGTACCAAGAAATCCTCCTTGACCCCCTCAAGACTAAATTGGATGTCTATTCCATGTGTTCTCTTACCTCTATCATAGCACTTAATGCATAGTAAGTTGTTTCTTCTTTGTCTCTTTCACTAGTTTCCAAGTTTCTAGAGGGAAAAGATGTTGCTAACGACAGAGTAATTACTCAATAAATATTTATTGAAAGAACAAATAAATAATATCATGAAGATAAAAATTTGCTAGACCCATGTTGGTCACCATGAAGATGCAAAATTTCCTGGCATACTAAAAAATTTTTAAATCTCTTAATAGAAAACATTTAAAGTAACTATCAAGGAAGATAAATTTAGGAGAAATTAAAGAAAGAGTATTCAGGCATGCATATGTTAAGGGAGGGATCCAGCAGACAGATTATGTCCTCACCTCGCCTCAACTTCAGAAAGATACTTAAGTATCTAGAAACCATTGGCTCTAGATACTTAATGATCTTTCTGTCAAATGATTTATGTGATAGAATAATTCTACCATTCTGAAAATTTTAGAGGTATAACAGAAGGAGGGTCAGATTTCTTAGTTTTATCACAGTAAAAAGATCCAGGGCGGATGGAAAGACTAATTTGAAATGTTTCAGCCTTCCTCCTCTCATTTTATTTCATTATTGTGATAGAGTGAGAATTTTCCGGAAGGGAAACAGTGAGGAAAGACAGAGCAAAAGTAGGATAATTTGGGGTCATTGGGTTGAAAATGATTGACTACTATTAATAATGTTACATTAACCTGTTGTTCTCCTGTTCTGGGAAGTGAACTGAACACTCCAAATAATTTTGGCATTCACAGCAATTCAAACATCACCTACAAAGCTCCATTTGGTTGGTTGTGATCTCAGATGGAAATAGAAGGTGCTGGCTAATCCAGCGAATGCAATGTATTTATGGAAAATCAAATCTTTTTATTACATTGGAAAACTTTGAATTAATGGCATAGAGAAAAAGTGATGAATACATTTGCAATAACATATATTTTCATATGACTTGGTCTTATGTAAATAAATTATTTAGAACAGTTATATGTCCTTAGTGATCTTCCTTCTGTTCTTCCATTGATATGTGCACATGACTCTCTTTTCTATCCAAAGGAATTTTCTTTCCCTGGGTGTTACACGATAAACCATGATGGGGGAAGAAACAAAGATTGGCTATGTAATCAGCTGATTATGAATGACTTTCAGCTCCTATTAATGCAAACCAAACATGATTTAACTAAATTCACTAAGAAAGTCCAGGAGTTCTTAGCTTTGGAAATATGGAATGCCTTAAGTCTGAGTTTCACTGATCCTCTGAGATGGCCTCAGTTTTAAACAATACTTTATTTCCACAAAGACAGTTGTGATAATCCTGGTAGCTATATAGAGAGAGAAAGTAATATGTATGTTTCAAAGCACATAGTTTTGAAAAATCTTTCAAAGCACATAGTTGGAGAAATCCATGTATCTCTTTCTTTAAGAAATTTCAAAGACAAATGTTCCACTGTAATATCTATATAATTTCAATGAAGTATATAAACTATAAATGAATGAAGAAAATAAAAATGGCATTTCTTTCCTATTAATTTAGTTGTTTTGACCTAAAAATACTTTAAAATGTGGCTAATATGCTCATCTCACTTACAATATCGAATGTAGAAAACTGATAAAATATGCTTTCAAGTCCTGTGGTTCTTTTAAGATTCCTCAGAAATCTACCACCACCCACTGAAGGAGCATTATTAGTTACATGTTAACAACATATACTCAATTACCAACATAAGATATATGTGTACAAAACTCCACTTTGAAAATAAAACATTTGCAGAAATAAGTAAATAGTAGAAACAATGCCTTACAACGGTTCAACATATTTCTTCCTGTATTGTGACAGTCTTTTACAAAATGGTAAAAGGAAAGAAAGAGCACAAAAAAATATGCTACAAGTTCCAACTCAAATGTACATTTATTGAAAACTGTTATGGGTATAAATTTCCCTCTACACACTGCTTTGAATGTGTCCCAGAGATTCCGGTATGTTGTGTCTTTGTTCTCATTGGTTTCAAAGAACATCTTTATTTCTGCCTTCATTTCATTATGTGCCCAGTAGTCATTCAGGAGCAGGTTGTTCAGTTTGCATGTAGTTGAGTGGTTTTGAGTGAGTTTCTTAATCCTAAGTTCTAGTTTGATTGCACTGTGGTCTGAGAGACAGTTTGTTATAATTTCTGTTCTTTTACATTTGCTGAGGAGAGCTTTACTTCCAACTATGTGGTCAATTTTGGAATAGGTGTGGTGTGGTGCTGAAAAAAATGTATATTCTGTTGATTCGGGATGGAGAGTTCTGTAGGTGTCTATTGGGTCCACTTTGTGCAGAGCTGAGTTCAATTCCTGGATATCCTTGTTAACTTTCTGTCTCATTGATCTGTCTAATGTTGACAGTGGCGTGTTAAAATCTCCCATTATTATTGTGTGGGAGTTTAAGTCCCTTTGTAGGTCACTCAGGACTTGCTTTATGAATCTGGGTGCTCCTGTGTTGGGTGCATATATATTTAGGATAGTTAGCTCTTCTTGTTGAATGGATCTCTTTACCATTATGTAATGGCCTTCTTTGCCTTTATTTCTTTACCATTATGTAATGGCCTTCTTTGCCTTTATTTTGAGTCTATGTGTGTCTCTGCACATGAGATGGGTTTCCTGAATACAGCACACTGATGGGTCTTGGCTCCTTATCCAATTTGCCAGTCTGTGTCTTTTAATTGGAGCATTTAGACCATTTACATTCAAAGTTAATATTGTTATGTGTGAATTTGATCCTGTTGTTATCATCTTAGTTGGTTATTTTGCTTGTTAATTGATGCAGTTTCTTCCTAGCCTCGATGGTCTTTATGATTTGGCATGTTTTTGCAGTGGCTGGTACTGGTTGTTCCTTTCCATGTTTAGTGCTTCCTTCAGGAGCTCTTTTAGGGCAGGCCTAGTGGTGACAAAATCACTCAGCGTTTGCTTGTCTGTTAAGTATTTTATTTCTCCTTCACTTATGAAGCTTAGTTTGGCTGGATATGAAATTCTGGGTTGAAAATTCTTTTCTTTAAGAATGTTGAATATCGGCCCCCATTCTCTTCTGGCTTGTAGAGTTTCTGCCGAGAGATCAGCTGTTAGTCTGATGGGCTTCCCTTTGTGGGCAACCCAACATTTCTCTCTGGCTTTCCTTAACATTTTTTCCTTCATTTCAACTTTGGTGAATCTGACAATTATGGTCTTGGGGTTGCTCTTCTCAAGGAGTATCTTTGTGGCATTCTCTGAATTTCCTGAATCTGAATGTTGGCCTGCCTTGCTAGATTGGGGAAGTTCTCCTGGATAATATCTTGCAGAGTGTTTTCCAACTTGATTTCATTCTCCCCATCACTTTCAGGTACACCAATCAGAAGTAGGTTTGGTCTTCTCACAAAGTCCCATATTTCTTTGAGGCTTGTTCATTTCTTTTTATTCTTTTTTCTCTAAACTTCCCTTCTTACTTCATTTCATTCATTTCATCTTCCATCACTGACACCCTTTCTTCCAGTTGATCGCATTGGCTACTGAGGCTTCTGCAATCTTCACATAGTTCTCGAAACTTGGCTTTCAGCTCCATCAGCTCCTTTAATCCCTTCTCTGCATTGGTTATTCTAGTTATCCATTCATCTAATTTTTTTCAAAGTTTTTAACTTCTTTGCTATTGTTTTGAATTTCCTCCCAGAGCTTGGAGTAGTTTGATCATCTGAAGCCTTCTTCTCTCAACTCATCAAAGTCATTCTCCATCCAGCTTTGTTCTGTTGCTGGTGAGGAACTGCGTTCCTTTGGAGGAGGAGAGGTGCTCTGCTTTTTAGAGTTTCCAGTTTTTCTGCTCTGTTTTTTCCCCATCTTTGTGGTTTTGTATACTTTTGGTCTTTGATGATGGTGATGTACAGATGGGTTTTTGGTGTGGATGTCCTTTCTGTTTGTTAGTTTTCCTTCTACCAGACAGGACCCTCAGCTGCAGGTCTGTTGGAGTTTTCTAGAGGTCCACTCCAGACCCTGTTTGGCTGAGTGTCAGCAGCAGTGGCTGCAGAACAGCGCATTTTCATGAGACCACAAATTCAGCTTTCTGATAGTTCCTCTGGAAGTTTTGTCTCAGAGGAGTACCTGGCTGAGTGAGGTGTCAGTCTGTCCCTACTGGGGGTTGCCTCCCAGTTAGGCTGCTCAGGGGTCATGGACCCACTTTAGGAGGCAGTCTGCCCGTTCTCAGATCTCCAGCTGCATGCTGGGAGAACCACTACTCTCTTCAAGAGAAAGCAGGAAAGATCAAAAATTGACACCCTAACATCACAATTAAAAGAACTAGAAAAGCAAGAGCAAACACATTCAAAAGCTAGCAGAAGGCTAGAAATAACTAAAATCAGAGCAGAACTGAAGGAAATAGAGACACAAAAAACCCTTCAAAAAATTAATGAATCCAGGAGCTGGTTTTTTGAAAAGATCAACAAAATTGATAGACCACTAGCAAGACTAATAAAGAAGAAAAGAGAGAAGAACCAAACAGATGCAATAAAAAATGAAAAAGGGGATATCACCACTGATCCCACAGAAATACAATCTACCATCAGAGAATACTACAAACACCTCTATGCAAATAAACTAGAAAATCTAGAAGAAATGGATAAATTCCTGGACACATACACCCTCTTAAGACTAAACCAGGAAGAAGTTGAATCTCTCAATAGACCAATAAATGGCTCTGAAATTGTGGCAATAATCAATAGCTTACCAACCAAAAACAGTCCAGGACCTGACAGATTCACAGCCGAATTCTACCAGAGGTACAAGGAGGAAATGGTACCATTCCTTCTGAAACTATTCCAATTGATAGAAAAAGAGGGAATCCTCCCTAACACATTTTATGAGGCCAGCATCTTCCTGATACCAAAGCCTGGCAGAGACACAACCAAAAAAGAGAATTTCAGACCAATATCCTTGATGAATATTGATGCAAAAATCCTCAATAAAATACTGGTAAACCGAATCCAGCAGCACATCAAAAAGCTTATCCACCATGATCAAGTGGGTTTCATCCCTGGGATGCAAGGCTGGTTCAATATATGAAAATCAATAAATGTAATCCAGCATATAAACAGAACCAAAGACAAAAACCACATGATTATCTCAATAGATGCAGAAAAGGCCTTTGACAAAATTCAACAACCCTTCATGCTAAAAACTCTCAATAAATTAGGTATTGATGGGACGTATCTCAAAATAATGAGAGCTATCTATAACAAAGTCACAGCCAATATCATACTGAATGGGCAAAAACTGGAAGCATTCCCTTTGAAAGCTGGCACAAGACAGGGATGCCCTCTCTCACCACTCCTATTCAACATAGTGCTGGAAGTTCTGGCCAGGGCAATCAGTCAGGAGAAGGAAATAAAGGGTAATCAATTAGGAAAAGAGGAAGTCAAATTGTCCCTGTTTGCAGATGACACGATTGTATACCTAGAAAACCCCATTGTCTCAGCCCAAAATCTCCTTAACCTGATTAGCAACTTCAGCAAAGTCTCAGGATACAAAATCAATGTACAAAAATCACAAGCATTCTTGTACACCAATCACAGACAAACAGAGAGCCAAATCATGAGTGAACTCCCATTCACAATTGCTTCAAAGAGAATAAAACACCTAGGAATCCAACTTACAAGGGATGTGAAGGACCTCTTCAAGGAGAACTACAAACCACTGCTTAATGAAATAAAAGAGGATACAAACAAATGGAAGAACATTCCATGCTCATGGGTTGGAAGAATCAATATAGTGAAAATGGCCATACTGCCCAAGGTAATTTATAGATTCAATGCCATCCCCATCAAGCTACCAATGGCTTTCTTCACAGAATTGGAAAAATCTACTTTAAAGTTCATATGGAATCAAAAAAGAGCCCACATCGCCAAGTCAATCCTAAGCCAAAAGAACAAAGCTGGAGGCATCACGCTACCCAACTTCTAATTATACTACAAGGCTACAGTAACCAAAACAGCATGGTACTGGTACAAGAACAGAGACATAGATCAATGGAACAGAACAGAGCCCTCAGAAATAATGCCACATATCTACAACTATCTGATCTTTGACAAACCTGACAGAAACAAGAAATGGGGAAAGGATTTCCTATTTAATAAATGGTGCTGGGAAAACTGGCTAGCCATATGTAGAAAGCTGAAACTGGATCCCTTCCTTACACCTTATACAAAAATTTATTCAAGATGGATTAAAGACTTACATGTAAGACCTAAAACCATAAAAACCCTAGAAGAAAACCTAGGCAATACCATTCAGGACATAGGCATGGGCAAGGACTTCATGTCTAAAACACCAAAAGCAATGGCAACAAAGCCAAAATTGACAAATGGGATCTAATTAAACTACAGAGCTTCTGCACAGCAAAAGAAACTACCATCAGAGTGAACAGGCAACCTACAAAATGGGAAAAAAATTTTGCAACCTACTCATCTGACAAAGGACTAATATCCAGAATCTACAATGAACTCAAACAAATTTACCAGAAAAAAACAAGCAACCCCATCAACAAGTGGGTGAAGGATATGAACAGACACTTCTCAAAAGAAGACATTTATGCAGCCAAAAGACACATGAGAAAATGCTCATCATCACTGGCCATCAGAGAAATGCAAATCAAAACCACAATGAGATACCATCTCACACCAGTTAGAATGGCCATCATTAAAAAGTCAGGAAACAACAGGTGCTGGAGAGGATGTGGAGAAATAGGAACACTTTTACACTGTTGGTGGGACTGTAAACTAGTTCAACCATTGTGGAAGTCAGTGTGGCAATTCCTCAGGGATCTAGAACTAGAAATACCATTTGACCCAGCCATCCCATTACTGGGTATATACCCAAAGGACTATAAATCATTCTGCTATAAAGACACATGCACACGTATGTTTATTGCGGCACTATTCACAATAGCAAAGACTTGGAACCAACCCAAATGTCCAACAACGATAGACTGGATTAAGAAAATGTGGCACATATACACCATGGAATACTATGCAGCCATAAAAAATGATGAGTTCTTGTCCTTTGTAGGGACATGGATGAAACTGGAAACCGTCATTCTCAGTAAACTATTGCAAGGACAAAAAACCAAACACCGCATGTTCTCACTCATAGGTGGGAATTGAACAATGAGAACACATGGACACAGGAAGGGGAACATCACACTTCGGGGACTGTTGTAGGTGGGGGGAGGGGGGAGGGACAGCATTAGGAGATATACCTAATGTTAAATGAAGTGTTAATGGGTGCAGCACACCAACATGGCACATGGATACATATTTAACAAACCTGCACATTGTGCATATGTATCCTAAAACTTAAAGTATAATAATAATTAAAAAAATTTAAAAAAAGAAAACTCTTATGGGAATTTTTCCTTCATGTCTGTAGAGCTAGCAAGTCCTCAAGATCCAGCCCAGACCTTGAAGAATAGTAGCAACCCCCTTCTCTGGGTTTATACTACACAGAACCTCTAATGTATTTCTGTTGGGTGTTTAATATTCATCATCACTGATTTTAGTTCTGAATGCATATATTAGATTTTTGGGGGGATCTACGTATCATATTTTACTATGTGTGTGTGTGTGTGTGTGTGTGACAAGGTCTTGCTCTGTTGCTCAGGCTGAAGGGCAGTGGTGCAATCTCAGCTCACTACAGGCTCAACCACTTAAGCTCAAGTGATCCTCCCATCTCAGCCTCCCAAGTAGCTGGGCACACAAGCGTGTGCCACCATGCCTGGCTGATTTTGTTTATTTTTTGTAGAAACAAGGCCTCACTATGTTGCTCAGGCTGGTCTCAAACTCCTGGGCTCAAGCAGTCCTCCTGCTGTAGCCTACCAAAATGCTGCATGAGCCACATGCCCAGCCCACACTCTAAATTTATGAAGTAATTCCTGTTCTTATCTCTCCTCATCTTGAAAGATTAAGTGAAAAGTCTAACATAATAGTGGACTTTATTTGGCAGACATTTAAGGAGGCAGCAGGTATAGTAGAGAGGGCAATCATGGGCTTTAGAGCCAGTCAGTACTGCACGAATAATATATTGAACACCCATATATTATTCTTCACCAAGTTCTCCAATTGAATCACATTTATTTTCTTGCTTCTCTTCTCTTTAAGTATATATATATTTATACACTCTCTAAATGTATATATATATTCTATCTGTAAATACATGAGTGTATGTATATATGCACATAAAAAAATACTTTTTCTGAACCACTTTAGTATAAGTTTTAGACATTACAGCAATTCAACTTTTAATACTTTAGCATTCGTATTTCAAGAGCAAAAAAGTTTTATTTTATCTTCTTGCTAAAATTATTCACATTCAAGAAATTTAAACTTGTTATAATATATGTATATATAATACATGTTAACTAATATATAGTACATATTGAGTTTTTTCAATTACCTAATTTCTTCAACTAGATAATAAGCATAGTACCTGATAGGTGATTTTTTGATTTTCACCCTCCTCCCACCCTCCAGGTAGGCCCTGGTGTCTGTTGTTCTCTTCTCTGTGTCCATGTGTCCTCAATGTTTAGCTCCCACTTAAGTCAGAACATGTGGTATTTGGTTTTCTGTTCCTGTGTTAATTTGCTTAGGATAAAGGGCTCCAGCTTCATCTATGTTGCTACAAAGGACATGATTCTGTACATTTTTATTGCTGTGTAGTATTCCATGGTGTATATGCATCATATTTTTTTTCCAGTCCAACAGCGATGGGCACTTAGGTTAATTCCATATACTTGCTATTGTGAATAGTGCCGTGATGAACTTATGAGTCCATATGTCTTTAACATAGAAGGAAATGATTCAAACTTCTGGATATTCACCATGATATTGGCTGTGGGTTTGTAATAGATGGCTGTTTTTATTTTGAGGTATGTTCCTTAAATGCCTAGTTTATTGAGGGTTTTTAACATGAAGGGATGTTAAATTTTATGGAAAAATTTTGTATGTCTATTGAAATTATCATGTTTTTTTGTTTTTAGTTCCATTTATGTGATGAATCACATTTATTGATTTGCATATGGTGAGTCAACCTTGCATCTCAGGAAAGAAGACCTCTTGATCATGGTGGATTAGTTTTTTGAATGCTGTTGAATTCTCTGTGCTAGTATTTTATTGAGAATTTTTGCATCTATGTTCATCAGAGCTATTGGCCTGAAGTTGTCTTTTTTGTTGTGTCTCTGCCAGGTTTTGATATTAGAATGATGGTGGCCTAATAGAATGGGTTAGGGAAGAGTTTTGGAATAGTTTCAAGGTTTTGGAATAGTTTCAGTAGGATTAATACAGTTCTCTGTAAGTCTGGTGGAATTCAACTATGAATCCATCTGGTCCAGGGATTTTCTGTTTGGTAGGTTTTTTATTATTCATTCAGTTTCAGAACTCATTATTGGTCTGTTCAGTTTCTTCCTGGTTCAATCTTGGGAAGTTCTGTGTTTCTGGGAATATATCCCTTTCTTCTATACTTTCTAGTTTGTGCGCAAAGAGGTGTTTGTAATAATAAATTTCTGTGGGGGTAGTTGTAATGTCACATTTGTCTATTCTGATTGTGTTTATTTGGATCTTCTCTCTCTTTTTATTAGTCTAGCTAGTGGTTCTGTCAATCTTATTTCTTCTTTCAAATAACAAACTTCTAATTTTATCAATCCTTTGCATAGTTTTTTTGCATCTCAATTTCATTCAGTTCAGCTCTAATTTTAGTTATTTCTTTTCTCCTACTAGCTTTGAAGTTGGTTTGGTCTTGTTTTCTTACTTCCTCTAAGAAGTGTGATGTTAGGTTGTTAATTTGAGATCTTTCTAACTTTTCAGTGTGGGTGTTTAGTGACATAAACTTTCCTCTTATCTAGGTTTTAGTTGTGTCCCAGAGATTCTGGTACTTTGTGTTTTTGTTTTCATTAGTTTCAAAAATTTTCTTGGTTTTTGTCTTAATTTCATTGTTTACTCAAAAGTCATTTAGGGGCAGGGTATTTAAATTCCATGTCGTTGTATGATTTGGAGATTTTTTTAAGTATTAATTTCTACTTTTATTATGTTGTGGTCTAAGAGTGTGCTTGGTATGATATTGGTTTTTTTTTTTTTGGAATTTGTTGAGAATTGTTTTATGGCTGAGTATGTGGCCTATTTAGAGTACATGCCATGAACAGATGAGAAGAATGTATATCTTTTTGTTGTTGGATAAAGTGTCCCCTAAATATCTGTTAGGTTCATTTGGTCCAGTGTTGAGTTTAGATTCCTAATATCTTTGTTAATTTTCTGCCTTGATAATCCGTTTAATACTGTCAGTGGGATGTTGAAGTCTAGCCTTGTTATTGTGTGGTTAACAAGCCGCTTCCTAGGTCTCTAAATCTGGTTGCTCCAGGGTTGGGTGCAGAGATGTTTAGGATAGTTAAGTCTTCTTGTTGAATTGAGCCCTTTATCACTATGTAATGCCCTTCTTTGTCTTTTTTGATCATTGTGGATTTAAAGTCTGTTTTTTTTTCTAACATAAAAATAGAAATCCCTTCTCTTTTTTAATTTCCCATTTGCTCGGTAGCTTTTTTCTCCATCCCTTTACTTTGAACCTATAGATGTCAGTGCATATGAGATGGGTATCTTGAAGACAGCACTGCTGGGTCTTGCTTCTTTATCCAACATGCCACTCTACTTTTTAAGTAGAGCATTTAGCCTGTTTATGTTCAAGGTTAATATTGATGTGTGGATTTTATTCTGTCATCATGTTGTTAGGTGGTTTTTATGCATATTTGATTTTGTAGTTGCTTTATAGTGTTGATGATCTATGCACTTAAGTGTGTTGTGTGGTAGCCAGTAACAGTCTTTTGTTTCCATGGTTAGCACTCCCTTAAGGATCTCTGGTATGTCAGATCTGCTTCTCTTAGCATTTGCTTGCCTGAAAAGGATTTTATTTCTCCTTCACTTATGAAGCTTAGTTTTACTGGATATAAAATTCTTGATTTGGCCAGGCACGGTGGCTCATGCCGGCAATCCCAGCACTTTGGGAGGCCGAGGCAGGCCGACATCTGAGGTCAGGAGTTTGAGACCAGCCTGACCAACATGGTGAAACACTGTCTCTACTAAATACAAAAAATTAGCTGGGTGTGGTGGCGCATGTCTGTAATCCCAGCTACTTGGGAAGCTGAGGCAGGAGAATCACTTGAATCTGGGAGGCAGATGTTGCAGGGAGCCAAGATTGTGCCATTGCACTCCAGCCTGAGCAACAAGAGTGAAAACTCCTTAACAAAAATAAAATAAATTTTTGGTTGAAATTCCTTTTTTTTTAAAGAATGCTGAATATTGGCCGCTAATTTATTCTGGCTTGTAGGATTTCTGCTGAAAAGTTAGCTATTAGCCTGATATGGTTCTCTGCCCCTCCTACCTAGCAGTCTTAAATATTTTTTCTTTCTTTCTTAGAGAATCTGATGACTAGATTCTCTAAGAAATCTAGTAGCTAAGACATCTCTAGATGTCTTGAGGATGGTCGTCTTGTAGAGTATCTCAGAGTTTCTCTGCATTTCCTGAATTTGAATGTCAACTTCATTAGCAAAGTTGGGGAAATTTTCATACAAAATATCCTCAAATATGTTTTCCAAGCTGCTTGCTCCATCTCCCTCTCTTTCAGAGACACAAATGAGTCATAGGTTTGGTCCTTTTACATAATCCCATGTTTCTCTAGGTTTGTTCATTCTTTTTTATTCCTTGTTTTCTTTGCCTTCTCAACTTAAGCTTTAATATATCAATAATTACCTTAAATGTAAATAGCCCAAATACACAAATCAAAAGACAGAGATTGACAGATTATACAATAAAACACAGCCCATCTATATGCTGTTTACAAGAAATTCACTTCAAATTCTACAAAAAAGAGTGTATACAATAATATCTAATAATGTGAATGAGAAAAAGAGGCACATTACTTAATAATAGAAGGATCAAACCATCGTGAAGACATATGATTCTAAATATGTGCTCACCAAATAACAGAGCCTTCATATATATAAAACAAAAGATAGACCTGAAAGAAAAATCCACAGTTAGAGTTGGTGATTTTTACAGTCACCTCTCACTAACTAATAGAACTACTAGACAGAAAATCAGCAAGGACATAGAGGATCTGAACAATATAATCAACAAATATGATCTAATTGTCATGTATAGAACTCTACAGTCAATAACAGCAAATTTCATTTCTTTCTTTTTTTACCTTTCTAAAGAGTTTATTCTTTCTTTCTTTTCTTTTCTTTTTTATTATACTTTAAGTTTTAGTGTATGTGTGCACAATGCGCAGGTTAGTTACATATGTATACTATGTTGGTGTACTGCACCCATTAACTCGTCATTTAACATTAGGTATGTCTCCTAATGCTATCTCTCCCCCCTCCTCCAACCCCACAACAGGCCCCAGTGTGTGACGTTCCCCTTCCTATGTCCATGTGTTCTCATGGTTCAATTCCCACATATGAGTGAGAACATGCGGTGTTTGGTTTTTTGTCCTTGCAATAGTTTGCTGAGAGTGATGGTTTCCAGCTTCATCCATGTCCCTACGAAGGACATGAACTCATCATTTTTATGGCTGCATAGTATTCCATGGTGTATATGTGCCACATTTTCTTAATCCAGTGTATCGTTGTTGGACATTTGGCTTGGTTCCAAGTCTTTGCTATTGTGAATATTGCCACAATAAACATACTTGTGCATGTGTCTTTATAGCAGCATGATTTACAATCCTTTGGGTATATACCCATTAATGGGATGGCTGGGTCAAATGGTATTTGTAGTTCTAGATCCCGGAGGAACCGCCACCCTGACTTCCACAATGGTTGAACTAGTTTACAGTCCCATCAACAGTGTAAAAGTGTTCCTATTTCTCCACATCCTCTCCAGCACCTGTTGTTTCCTGACTTTTTAATGATGGCCATTCTAACTGGCGTGAGACGTTACCTAATTGTGGTTTTGATTTGCATTTCTCTGATGGCCAGTGATGATGAGCATGTTTTCATGTGTCTTCTGTCTGCATAAATATCTTCTTTTGAGAAGTGTATGTTCATATCCTTCACTCACTTGTTGATGGGGTTGTTCATTTTTTTCTTGTAAATTTTTGGAGTTCTTTGTAGATTCTGGATATTAGCCCTTTGTCAGATGAGTAGATTGCAAAAATTTTCTCCCATTCTGTAGGTTGCCTGTTCATGCTGATGGTAGTTTCTTTTGCTGTGCAGAAGCTCTTTAGTTTAATTAGATCCCATTTGTCAATTTTGGCTTTTACTGCCATTGCTTTTGGTGTTTAAACATGAAGTCCTTGCCCATGCCTGTGTCCTGAATGGTATTTCCTAGGTTTTCTTCTAGGGTTTTTACGGTTTTAGGTCTAGCATGTAAGTTTTTATTCCATCTTGAATTAATTTTTGTATAAGGTGTAACGGAGGGATCCAGTTTCAGCTTTCTACATATGGCTAGCCAGTTTTCCCAGCACCATTTATTAAATAGGGAATCCTTTCCCCATTGCTTGTTTTTGACAGGTTTGTCACAGTTCAGATAGTTGTAGATATGTGACATTATTTCTGAGGGCTCTGTTCTGTTCCATTGATCTATATCTCTGTTTTGGTACAAGTACCATGCTGTTTTGGTTACTGTAGCCTTGTAGTATAGTTAGAAGTCAGGTAGCATGATGCCTCCAGCTTTGTTCTTTTGGCTTAGGATTGACTTGGCGATGCAGGCTCTTTTTTGGTTCAATATGAACTTTAAAGTAGTTTTTTCCAATTCTGTGAAGAAAGTCATTAGTAGCTTGATGGGGATGGCATTGAATCTATAAATTACCTTGGGCAGTATGGCCATTTTCACAATATTGATTCTTCCTACCCATGAGCATGGAATGTTCTTCCATTTGTTTGTATCCTCTTTTATTTCATTGAGCAGTGGTCTGTAGTTCTCCTTGAAGAGGTCCTTCACATCCCTTGTAAGTTGGATTCCTAGGTATTTTATTCCCTTTGAAGCAATTGTGAATGGGCATTCACTCATGACTTGGCTCTCTGTTTGTCTGTCATTGGTGTATAAGAATGCTTGTGATTTTTGCACATTGATTTTGTATCCCGAGAGTTTGTTGAAGTTGCCTATCAGCTTAAGGAGACTTTGGGCTGAGATGATGGGGTTTTCTAGATATACAATCATGTCATCTGCAAACAGGGACAAATTGAGTCCCTCTTTTCCTAACTGAATATCCTTTATTTTCTTCTCCTTCCTGATTGCCTGGGCCAGAAATTCCAACACTATGTTGAATAGGAGTGGTGAGAGAGGGCATCCCCGTCTTGTGCCAGTTTTCAAAGGGAATGCTTCCAGTTTTTGCCCATTCAGTATGATATTGGCTGTGGGTTTGTCATAGATAGCTCTTATGATTCTGAGGTAAGTCCCATCAATACCTAATTTATTGAGAGTTTTTAGCATGAAGGGTTGTTGAATTTTGTCAAAGGCCTTTTCTGCATCTATTGAGATAATCATGTGGTTTTTGTCTTTGGTTCTGTTTGTATGCTGGATTACATTTATTGATTTGCATATGCTGAACCAGCCTTGCATCCCAGGGATGAAGCCCACTTGATCATGGTGGATAAGCTTTTTGATGTGCTGCTGGATTCGGTGGTTTGCCAATATTTTATTGAGGATTTTTGCATGGATGTTCATCAGGGATATTGGTCTAAAATTCTCTTTTTTGTTGTTGTTGTGTCTCTTCTCTGCCAGGCTTTGGTATCAGGATGATACTGGCCTCATAAAATGAGTTAGGGAGGATTCCCTCTTTTTCTAGTGATTGGAATAGTTTCAGAAGTAATGGTACCAGCTCCTCCTTGTACCTCTGGTAGAATTCAGCTGTGAATCCATCTGGTCCTGGACTATTTTTGGTTGGTAAGCTATTAATTATTGCCTCAGTTTCAGAGCCTGTTATTGGTCTATTGAGAGATTCAACTTCTTCCTGATTCAGTCTTGGGGGGGTATATGTGTCCAGGAATTTATCCATTTCTTCTAGATTTTCTAGTTTATTTGCATAGAGGTGTTTATAGTATTCTCTGATGGTAGTTTGCATTTCTGTGGGATCGGTGTTGATATCCCCTTTATCATTTTTTATTTCATCTATTTGATTCTTCTCTCTTTTCTTCTTTATTAGTCTTGCTAGCAGTCTATCAATTTTGTTGATCTTTTCAAAAGACCAGCTCCTGGATTCATTGATTTTTTGAAGGGTTTTTTGTGTCTCTATTTCCTTCAGTTCTGCTCTGGTCTTAATTATTTCTTGCCTTCTGCTAGCTTTTGAATGTGTTTGCTCTTGCTTCTCTAGTCCTTCTAACTGTGATGTTAGGGTGTCAACTTTGATCTTTCCTGCTTTCTCTTATGGGCATTTACTGCTCTAAATTTCCCTCTACACACTGCTTTGAATGTGTCCCAGAGATTCTGGTGTGTCTTTGTTCTCATTGGTTTCAAATAACATCTTTATTTCTGCCTTCATTTTGTAATGTACCCAGTAGTCATTCAGGAGCAGGCTGTTCAGTTTCCATATAGTTGAGCAGTTTTGAGTGAGTTTATTAATCCTGAGTTCTAGTTTGATTGCACTGTGGTCTGAGAGACAGTTTGTTATAATTTCTGTTCTTTTACATTTGCTGAGGAGTGCTTTACTTCCAACCGTGTGGTCAGTTTTGTAATAGGTGTGGTGTGCTGAGAAGAATGTGTATTCTGTTGATTTGGGGTGGAGAGTTCTGTAGATGTCTTCTTAGGTCTGCTTGGTGCAGAGCTGAGTTCAATTCCTGGATATCCTTGTTAACTTTCTGTCTCATTAATGTGTCTAATGTTGACAGTTGGGTGTTAAAATCTCCCATTATTATTGTGTGGGAGTCTAAGTCTCTTTGTAAGTCTCTAAGGACTTGCTTTATGAATCTGGGTGCTCCTCTGTTGGGTGTATATATATTTAGGATACTTAGCTCTTCTTGTTGAATTGATTCCTTTGCCATTATGTAATGGCCTTCATTGTCTGTTTTGGTATTTGTTGGTTTAGAGTCTGCTTTATCAGAGACTAGGATTGCAACATCTGCCTTTTTTTGTTTTCCATTTTCTTGGTAGATCTTCCTCCATCCCTTTATTTTGAGCCTATCTGTGTCTCTGCACGTGAGGTGGGTTTCCTGAATACAGCACACTGAAGGGCCTTGACTCTTTATCCATTTTTCCAGTCTGTGTCTTTTAATTGGAGCATTTAGCCCATTTACATTTAAGGTTAATATTGTTATGTGTGAATTTGTTCCTGTCATTTTGATGTTAGCTGGTTACTTTGCTCGTTAATTGATGCACTTGCTTCCTAGCCTCAATGGTCTTTACAATTTGGCATGTTTTTGCAGTGGCTGGTACCGGTTGTTCCTTTCCATGTTCAGTGCTTCCTTCAGGAGCTCTCTTAGTGCAGTCCTGGTGGTGACAAAATCTCTCAGCATTTGCTTGTCTGTAAAGGATTTTATTTCTCCTTCACTTATGAAGCTTAGTTTGGCTGGATATGAAATTCTGGGTTGAAAATTCTTTTCTTTAAGAATGTTGAATATTGGCCCCCACTCCCTTCTGGCTTGTAGAGTTTCTGCCGAGAGATCCGCTGTTAGTGTGTCGGGCTTCCCTTTGTGGGTAACCCGACCATTCTCTCTGGCTTTCCTTAACATTTTTTCCTTCATTTCAACTTTGGTGAATCTGACAATTATGTGTCTTGGAGTTACTCTTCTCGAGGATTATCTTTGTGGCATTCTCTGTATCTCCTGGATTTGAATGTTGGCCTGCCTTGCTAGATTGGGGAAGTTCTCCTGGATAATATCCTGCAGAGTATTTTCAAACTTGGTTCAATTCCCCCCGCCACTTTCAGGTACACCAATCAGATGTAGATTTGGTCTTTTCACATAGTCCCATATTTCTTGGAGGCTTTGTTCATTTCTTTTTGTTCTTTTTTCTCTAAACTTTTCTTCTCACTTCATTTCATTCATTTGATCTTCCATCACTGATACCCTTTCTTTCAGTTGATCGAATCAGCTACTGAGTCTTGTGCATTCATCACATAGTTCTCCTGCCTTGGTTTTCAGCTCCATCAGGTCCTTTAAGGACTTCTCTGCATTGGTTATTCTAGTTAGCCATTCATCTAATGTTTTTTCAAGGTTTTTAACTTCTTTGCCATGGGTTCAAACTTCCTCCTTTAGCTCATAGCAGTTTGATCATCTGAAGCCTTCTTCTCTCAACTTGTCAAAGTCATTCTCCATCCAGCTTTGTTCCATTGCTGATGAGGAGCTCCTTTCCTTTGGTGGAGGAGAGGTACTCTGATTTTTAGAGTTTCCAGTTTTTCTGCTCTGTTTTCTCCCCATCTTTGTGGTTTTATCTACTTTTGGTCTTTGATGGTGGTGACATACAGATGGGGCTTTGTGTGGATGTCTTTTCTGTTTGTTAGTTTTCCTTCTAACAGTCAGGACCCTCAGCTGCAGGTCTGTTGGTGTTTGCTGGAGGTCCACTCCAGACCCTGTTTGCCTGGGTATCAGAAGTGGAGGCAGCAGAACAGTGGATAATGGTGAACAGCAAATGTTGCTGCCTGATCATTCCTCTGGAAGTTTTGTCTCAGAGGAGTGCCGGCCCTGTGAGGTGTCATTCTGCCCCTACTGGGGGGTGCCTCCCAGTTAGGCTACTTGGGGTTCAGGGACCCACTTGAGGAAGCAGTCTGTCTGTTATCAGATCTCCAGCTGCATGCTGTGAGAACCACTACTCTCTTCAAAGCTGTCAGACAGGGACATTTAAGTCTGCAGAGGATTCTGCTGCCTTTTTTTTGGCAATGCCCTGCCCCCAGAGGTGGAGTCTACAGAGGCAGGCAGGCCTCCTTGAGCTGTGGTGGGCTCCACCCAGTTTGAGCTTCCTGGCTGCTTTGTTTACCTACTCAAGCCTTGGCAATGGTGGGCACCCCTCCCCCAGCCTTGCTGCAACCTTACAGTTCAATCTCAGACTTCTGTGCTAGCAGTGAGTGAGGCTCCATGGGCATAGGACCCTACAGGAAAAGACCTGTTTCTTGACCATGAAGAATTTAAAATCTAGTGAGGAAAATGAACTTAAATAGAAACATAAGTAGAAAAATATTGTATATTCTGTGGTCAAACACTGGGCTGTAAAAATGCAGAGAGAAGGAATCAATTGCTATTAGGGAAATAAAGCATGGCTTCCAGAAGATTGTGATATAAATTTTGAACAGCCACAAAGGTTAAAAGAACATAAGTGATTTGCACAAAGCCACAAAGAAGTATAACCCGAGTTAGTATTCTTATTTTGCTAACTCTCAGTGAATTTTTAATTACATTAAGTAAGCTTTCCATTTGAGGATAAGAAGATTAAAAATTAGATGTGGAAACCTAATTGTCTCAGAGAAAAATAGTTTGTAGTGCATTGTACTGGGCAGCACACACACCTATTAACTCAAATATTTTAATTTTAAAAGGCTTTTCAAAGTGTTAGCCCTCATAATATATCAATTTGCATATATAATTTTGTTATACATTTTACAGTTACTGATTTGTTTACATATGCTTTAAGAAATCCATATTCTTTATTTATATGCCATAGTACACATGCACAATATTGGGACATAATTTGTGTTTTAGTCATAGATATAGGGACATTCCCAATAGTGAAATTTCTAGAAATATCTATATTTGGAGAAAATAAATCATCTTATAACGCAAGAAAATTGAAGTCATGGTTTCAAATATGAGAAGTTAATTAAAAGTTTTATTACATTGAGATTACAATACATTGATAAATAAGAGAACTGTTTCATACATATATGCAGGAGAAATAGATAAAAACTCAGATATGGAAGTGTAACATAGTACAACTAGAATAAAATAATTAAAATAATAAAATCTGATATGCAGAATATATTCTAGTACCAGGCTTATATAAAATACTATCAGGTTTTATTTTTAAGCTATTTTAAATTAATGTTAAACAACTTCCACATTCACTATAATTACTATGATATATCTTTATACAGATGTTTTATAAAGTTTTATAAGTAATTCTTTTGTAAAGGTAATATAACATGACTCAAATGCAAATTTTGTAAGATGTTACAGAGATAAAATTGGGAAATACAATCTAAATACTGTATTAATGGTGAAAATAGAACAGAATCTTGAAACTGGGGCTAAAATATAAGTATATATGTGTATATATATATGAATCCAATATATTTTCTCATGAAATGTTAGAGCTTTACAGTATTATCTGTAATACTTTTAAGCTATCAAATATTTCAATTTTCAAAGCTCCAATTACTTTCCCACTGAAATAAAATATATATTACAGGCAAAATGTGCTCTTAGGTACACAACTAGATTTTCTCTTCAACTTACCGTGGAAAAAACAGATAAGCCATTTTTGTTACATGGATAGCTACTTACGTTTGTGTTTTATTTAGGTAACTCTATATTAAGTAGGTGATGATACCAGTTATATTTGGTTAAGGACTTAAGTATTAAAAAAACACAAGAATTAAAAGAAATATCTTGTGAAGCATTGATAAATTGTAGTAATAACAATGGTGAGAAGATGGCTAAAGGAAAAAGTGGACAAGACCAGACTCTATGGTTTCATCTTCTGAATCAGAGAGAAATTACTCATTTGAAAGCAAAAGGCAGTAACTGTGGAATGTCAGAAAAGTAGAATCATTTATAAACTAGATGGGGCATGAAAAGGAGTCAAAGAACTGAAGGAAAGTAACAATGAAGGAAAACGAAAAAGGAGGCAGGAAGAGAGGGAAGAAGAAAGGGAAGGAGACAGATGCATTTCCTAAATCTTCCATTACATCTCAATGGAAGTCTCTATTTTTGAATTTTAAACCTGACAAAGACAGGTCCATTTAGTTTTAGGTTGATGTTTATTGTCTTACATATTCACCCTGGTGCCTTTTCTGACCTCCTGAATACTGGTAGAATAGGTCGAATTTCCCAAAAGTTTAGCTCATAACAGTCATCCATCAATCTCCACCAGTGCATTCAGGGTAATAAAGCAGGCTAAACTTTAATTCCAGGTATTTTTGACAAAAGAAAAATAATTTTTAATGATAAGAAAATTATACTAACTACTTGAAATAATAATGCAAATTAATAATTTGGGGGAGATAGTTTTTTCTTCTCAACCTACATTATTACTGGAAATCATGCAACATATTTTAAATGATGTAGCATAAACTTATTTTACAATACTTTACCATCTAGTTTTCTGTTCCTTTTGTGACAACCAAATACCTTGAACATCCTTGCATTCATTAGTAATTCATTCATTCAAGATCCATTTCATCATCTACCAAATACCTACCACACCAAGACACCTTGCCCAATATCATGGAGCCTATAAGATGTATACAAAATTAAATGAGACCATGTAAATATGTTTTTAAATCTATAAGAATATTATTTAAATAAAAGGTACATAAAATTAGGCACAATCCAATACCAGTTCTGATGATACAAAAAGAATTTTTCATGCTTAGACTAACTCACCATTCAAGCTAACCAATAGATCAGCCTCCAATTAATAGTTAGCATACTTTATACTTATATATTTTCTAACTGAATTTTATTCATTACCTAATTTAATCACAAGAAACTTTGTAGATTGACAACATGTTAGGCTATTCGTTCATTGCTATAAAGGAATACTGGAACCTGGGTAATTTATAAAGAAAAGAGGTTTAATTCACTTACAGTTCCACAGGCTGTACAAGCATGAAACTGGCCTCTGCTCAGCTTCTAGGGAGACCTCAGGTAGGGCACTTTTACTCAAGGTGGAAGGCCAAGCAGGAACAGATATGTCACATGGCAAAAGCAGTAACAGGAAAGTGAGAGTGGGGCAGAAATGCCATGCACCCATAAACACCATATCTCACAAGAACTCACTCACTATTAAGAGGACAGCACTAAGCCATGAGGGATCCATCCCATGACCCAAACACTCCCACCAGGCCCCACCTCTGACACTAGGAATCACATATCCAGATGAGATTTAGAGGCCACACAATCCAAACCATATCAGACCAGGTCTCACTACTGCTGTTTATAGATAAGAAAAATGTGACAGACCTTGTGAATGTGACAGATCACACAGAAAAACAGGGACAGAGGCAAGGCAAAAAGGCAGACCCTCTTTACTACCTCAGCATTGCTTTTTCCATGCCACCCCCCACGCCCCCTTATGTTTTTGTACTATGTAATATCTTCAGCCTGGTTGCACTGCTAGAATGTAACAAAATAACCCACTAAAAGCTAAACTGTTTCCTATTACTTCAGTAATTTAAAGAGAAGTCTTAGATATTCAAATATCCAATTACCGTAAAGATAATGACTTCAAGTTTTATTAATTCTCTCTTCCTCTTCCTGTCCTCTAGTGAAATGTTAACTAACCCCACATTTTTTCCAAAGACCCAAGATGGATGATTGGCCATGAAATAATTAAATAACATTGTGTCTACTGTTTTTAGGATGATAGACATATTAGGTAATTGTGGTGATTTAGGATGACTAAAGCCACATAAATAAAGCAAGAACTTGAATACTTTTAAGGTGTAAAAATCAATCAGAAAATGAGTGTAAGTTAACATCATTATTATACCTTAGAATTTTTTTTATCAAGGTCATATTAGTCAGAGAATAATACAAATGGTTATTTCTACATACTTTTTATTCCAGTTCTGCCAGAAAATATTACTCAAAGGAGATAATGGATCACTGATAGAATGTAGTGAACAATAAGAAACCTCAGTAAATGCATTTTTCTCAACTCTTTGCTGATATAAGGTGATATTCACATTTTCCAATTAAAACAGAGCACAATGGACTATTAAAATTTTCTATAGAGAAACTCACTGTGTATAAAACAGAAACAAGTGGAAACTGAACAAGAGAGGAAAGTCTCTCAATGAGCAGTGTAAGCTATGGAAACAAAAGAAGAGAAAGCAAAAATTCTAACTTCCTTTTACCTCTTTATCTATTATCTGTTTCAAAATTCCAAGGCACGACTGTATAACAATTGCACCTTGTGGAAGATGTGCTGATGTGAAATCCTGAGGATTCCAGGGCTACTATCTGTCAATGCTTGGGTTTAAGTCAGCAGCAGCTTCTTCCCTTGAGCATTGTCACAAGAGTGACTTGACTTATGTATTTTCAGTGGATGCAAATGTCAACCTTATCACCAAGGAAGACATATGGTACCCAGTTCTGGAAGGTGAATTCTATTTCATAATGAGTTCAAATCTTCTGCTGAGATCAGAACTTGGTGCAGGGAAAAGCAGAGGTAAATATGCTGAGAGGGTTGCCTCAATGCCCTGTGCAGCACCTGGACCTGCTTGAAAATGTCAGTTTTCAGAACGTTTCTGCAAGTAGCTTTTACAAAAGTGTGTTGCTAAAATAAAAGAGATGGGAGAAAGTAATCTTTTTTATTGGCAAAGAAAATCATATAATTAAGGATCATCCATTTATTCTGAAAGTGTCTTTTGCTTTGTTCCCACATTTCTTTGAAATGTGCAGGAAAAAATTGCCAGTAGATAAATTTTAGCTAACATAATTGCCACTGGATTTCACCTCTTGTTCTTAGATAGCTGCTGAGGTTGTCTGTTTCTACAGAGGTTATAGCGCAGCCTAAAGCTTTCTTCATTCATACTCCACAGATGAATAATCTTGGTCAAAATTTCCATTTCTGTCCTGAGGCCCACTTAAACTGTTTTGTTCCAAAACACAAGCCCCATTGTATTGGTTTGCTCCAACTGCCATGAGAAAATAACACACATAGGCTCAAAATAAAGGGATGGTGGAAGATCTACCAAGCAAATGGAAAAAAAAGGGGGGGTTGCAATCCTAGTCTTGGATAAAACACACTTTAAACCAACAAAGATCAAAAGAGACAAAGAAGGCCGTTACATAATGGTAAAGAGATCAATTCAACAAGAAGAGCTAACTATCCTAAATATATATGAACCCAACACAGGAGCACCCAGATTCATAAAGCAAGTCCTTAGAGACTTACAAAGAGACTTAGACTCCCACACAATAATAATGGGAGACTTTAACACCCCACTGTCAACATTAGACACATCGATGAGACAGAAAGTTAACAAGGATATCCAGGAATTGAACTCAGCTCTGCACCAAGCAGACCTAAGAAGATATCTACAGAACTCTCCACCCAAAATCAACAGAATATACATTCTTCTCAGCACCACACCACACCTGGTCCTAACTTTTTTCACACCTGATGTAGATCAGACACTGCTCCCCACTAGCTCATCTATAAAAATCTTTGCATTTCACTGTGCATCAGCAACCTATTCTTCCGGCACCCCTCTCTGTAAGAGAGAGCTATTCTTTTTCTTTCAACTATTAAATTTCCACCCTTAACCTTACCCTTTGTGCGTCCATGTCCTTGATCTCTATGGCTGTGAGACAATGAACCTTGGGTGTCACCCCAGACAATGAGGCCACTTCACTAGCAGCCACTTCTGGCTTCCTCAAGCAGCTGGCAACCCCATCGGGACTCCTCTTCCCCTTTTCCACCACACAGATTTCCCATTCCTCTCCCTGCCTTTGAGCCTCTGCCAAACATTATTGAGCTGCATGAAAGAACCTTACATGCATATTACTAACTGAAAGAAACTGATCTGAAAAGGCTGCATACTGTAAGATTCCAACTCTGTCACATTCTGGAAAAGGCAAAACCATGGAGACAGTGAAAAGAGCAGTGTTTGGCAAGGGTTGAGGGAGAGAGGGATGAACAGGCAGAGCACAGGGGATTTGCAGGACTGTGAAACTACTCTTTATATGACAGTGGTGGATATGGCATTAGACATCTGTTCAAACCCACAGAATGTACTGAGGACTAAACTGACATTTTTTCTCTCTTGCCCAAATTCCTATCTAAGGGGCCTGGGGAGTCATACCCTATAAACTAACATCTCAACAGATGGGCTTTATTTAACCTCATATATAACACAGTTTACTTTCCTACCTGACTCTCATATAACATCATATGACAGATAAAGAAGGAAATAAAAATATTTTACCCCAAAATAGGATTTTTTTTTGCATATTTTGAAATGGCCCTGCAAAGCTGTCTCTTGTGGGGAAAATTTGCATCTGTAAAGCATCTCTATTACCAAAACTAGCTCTTTTCCCTTCCAGGCCCTCCCAATCCTCTAGAGATTAGCTGGAAGTCTAGCACCTTTTAAAAGTCTGAATAGGAAACATTGGCCATCTATTGTCTCGAAGGGCGACCCCCATGAGACTTCATCTACATGGTAAGAACCTTGGTCTCCACAACCCCTTATCTTGATCCAGATACTCCTTTGTATTGATTGCAGGTTTTTAGATAGCAACGGTTTCAATCAATTGCCAATCAGAAAATCTTTGAATCCACTTATGACCTGGAAGCCTTCCTCCCACCCATCCCCTTCGAGCTGTCCCACCTTTCTGGACTGAATCAGTACATCTCACATGTACTGATTAATGTCTCATGTCTCCTTAAAATGTATAAAACCAAACTGTAAAACAACAGCTTTGGGCACATGTTCTCAGGGCCTCTTGAGACTGTACCTTGGGTCACTCACATTTGGCTCAAAATAAATCTCTTCAAATATTTTACAGAGTTTGGCTCTTTTCACTGACAATACAACACCAAGAGTGACACTAATGTGAACCACAGACTTTGGGTGATAATGATGTGTTGGTGTGGGTTTAGCAGTAGTAACAAATGCACCCTGCTGATGCGGGACATGGACAGTAGGGCAGGCTGTGCATGTGTGTGTGTGTGTGTGCACCGGGCCAGTGAGGGGTGCATATGAGAACTCTCTGCACGCTCAGCTCAATTTTGCTGTGTAGGTGTAGAAAAAAATCTTCCTTCCACCCATCTTAGGTTTATTGCCTTGGCCTTACAAATTTAGACCAATGAAAGCCAGGTTAACAAGAGAAAACAACACATTTATTAATTCGTGCATCACAAATACACATGGGAGAGCTCAGTGATAAGTAATAACTCAAAAAGGTGGTTAGAACTTGGGCTTATTAGCACCCTAATGAGAGAGCAATGTATTTGTAGAGAAGTGGAAAGACAAAGGAAGGGGACCTTGAGCTTCTTTGGATAACAAGTTGTGGGAAGGTAGATATATGGGGGAAGCTGACAGATAAGGCTGATTTGGCATGCTTGTGATGTTGATTTTTCTGGTGCCATCTCTGGGCTGGTAAGAGCCATCCTGCCCTTCTGGTAGATGGGGGCAGGGCAGAGAGTTTGTCCTGTGTCTACTTGGTCTCAGTTGTCTTCAGCTCAAAATAATCTTTATGTCAGAGTGGCATATTTTGGGATGGCATACTCTAAGCCCCTTCAGCTGTGAATTCAAAACAATTCTAAAAAATCAATTAGAAATTGTATTCCTATAGCATGGCCCTTGCTGGTGGGGTTCAGGACACACCACCCCAAAACATGACAGTACAAAACCAGATATGTGAACACAAAATATACTTCTTAGGCAAATTTTGATCTTGTTATTCTAAGAAATTGCAGACACAGGAGTAGCTCTGAAAAACTGCCCTTTTGTAAAAGAAATTTATAACTATAAAAGAAATCTACATTAGTGAAGTATCTGTATCAGGAAGAGGGCTGATTCCAGACAACTTTTATCACCCCCAGAGACTTTTCTCTGCAGAGCCAGACACTTTTTATTCAACAGACATTGCCTTCCCTCACCCTCCCAGAACTTGTGCCCATTCCCAACGAGCCCCAAGCCCTTGTTCCTTTCTGTAACTCAGGACACTATCTAAGCTTCGTTCATCTGGCCCTTCTCCTCGTCTATAGTTTGGGGGACTCCTGTGCATATAGATGTAATTAAAATGGTTTTTCTCCTATTAGCCTTTCTTATATCAATTTAATTCCTAGCCCAGCCAAAGAACCTAGAAGGGGAAGGGGAAGGGGAAGCCACTTTTCCCTCCACTACCTGCTTTTCAAGATCCCAGTTTGTTGGAACTACTTCAGAGTTAACCCTCTGTAAATACTTGTCAGGCCTCATCTTTTCAATATTTTCACCTGACATTCACTCTTTATATCACTCTTATGTCTCCCAGCAGGTTGCTCAAGAAACTTTCCCTTGCTGTGGACACTGCTGACTTCTATAAAATACATTTACAGGAAGCCATTGGTTTGGACTGAGCTTCTGCACTAGGCCCAACAGACTGAGATGGAGCATAGACCCCTATTAGGGGCCTGCTGGGCCTCCTCCAAGCATGGAAACAAAGGGAAATTCCAGGTACCTAGCTGGCCTTGAGAAGCAAATGAGCCAGATAAGCAACAAGGGAGTAATAGCTTCAAGTAATAGCCACTCAAGTAAGTCAGAGCGATAAGGTGTTTGGTCCCCTATTGAAACTAAAGATTACATCTTAGCATATGTCCCTGAATGGTTTTTCAGAAACCCAGACCCACCTCAGATGGAAAACACTGACCATCATCACAGAGACCTCAGATGTTGGGGAGCTGAGGGCTGCACTCTGACGGCTGCTCTTCGTTGTAAATTTCTTTCTCAGGGGCCTGGAGAGAGTCATGCCCATAGGCCAGACCTTAACATTCCTTTCTGCTGACCCCAAGTTTTTAGACAAAGCGTGGCTTCCTTAATCAATTGCAATCAAAGAATCCTGAAGCCACCTATGACCTGTAAGCCCCTTGCTTCAAGAGCTTCTGCCTTTTTGGGCCAAACCTATGTATACCCTCTGTATTGATTTATGGTTTCCCTGTAACTTCTGCTTTCCTGAATTGTTCCCCTGCCTTTAAAATCCCTTGATTTTAAGCCATCCAGGAGATTGGGTCTGAAGCATAAGCTGTCCCATTCTCCTTGGTTTGTGTCCTGCAAGTTAACACCCTCCTTTCTCCTGCTGCAAACCTCGGTGTGGGTGTTTGGTTTTACCACACGGGGCAAGCAGACGCAGGTTCAGTTCAGTAACAAGACCAGACTGGAATGGAGTTCCTTGTGCTAAAGTTCCACTTTTCCAAACCAAAACTAAGTTGTTGATCTGACCTTCTGAGAAGTCAGGACACAGAGAGATAAAAGGCAAATCCCCAACAGGCCAGGTTTAGCCAGAATGATAAGCAGTCCCTCCCCTTTGCTTTAATGTTTACAAGGAAAGTAACTTTGCAACCAATCTATGCTTTGTTCTCTGTTTCCGCTTCAGCCTTTTCTATCCATAAAGCCCATCTCCCCCACTCTGCTCGGAGGAACGCTCAGTCTGTTTTATGGAATGAAGTGTTGCCTGTTTCTAGAATAGCAAATAAAGCCAATTAGGATCTTTAAACTAAATCTGTTGTACTTTTGTCTTTTGACAGTTCCATGATGGAAAATCTAATGGCCACTTTCCATTTACCATGTCCAAGGAGCAGTCCAGTTAAGTGACTCCTTTTGATTCTGGGGTCCATCTTGCTCCTGGCTCCTGATGCCGATGCTTCTCCTTCTCATCCTGCCTTTCTGGATGCTCCTCCCCAAGGTTTGCCAGCGCGCTCACAACCCCTGCTTGGGATTTAAAATCTGAAGTGCGTCCTAACTCACCCCTGGGCTCTCTTATTCTTTTACTGGTATGTCAGAAAAAAAGAACCCCAAGCCCTCTGTGGGACCAACCTCCAGATTTTATCTCCACTCAGAATTATATGTACAGCTGCCTAGCTGATTTCCAGACTGAAATGCCTCTTTGACATTACAGATTAAAACTGATCCCACTCTATAGTCTAGGTCATCTTCCTTGACTTGGCTGTGACCCAGACTTACTGTCTAAATAAATGGTGTGACGGCTCACCTAGGGAATCCATTCCAGACTCTAGGAGAGTTTCTTCAGCCTGTATCCCCCCACGTCATAAAAAATCCATTACCGAGTCCTGTTCCTTCTTCCAATACATCTCTCCAAAGGCTTCCCTCCATTTCCACAATGACCCCAACTGTTTTGCCACTCGCTCCTCGAAGAACCTCTG
>NW_026652295.1:54499572-54508690 GCF_009828535.3 Hylobates moloch | reverse complement strand
GGGTTTCACCGTGGTCTCGATCTCCTGACCTCGTGATCCGCCCGCCTCGGCCTCCCAAAGTGCTGGGATTACAAGCGTGAGCCACCACGCCCGGCCAGATTTCAGTATATTTTTAATAATGAATCTCTAGACTGTTTTTCTGAAGAGTTATCGCTTCACTTTAGCTAAGAGAAAATTGTAAGGTGAGAAGTCAGGGTGAAGAATGGATAAAAGGAAAATCATACATTCAGTTATTGTGATGAATTAACAAGTTGGCTTGTATGTTACATATCCAAAGTACCTTTCTGGATACTCTTTTGAAAGTTACCTATTCATCGTGGGAATAGAAATTTTAAAAATGTCTTTATTATATGCTACAATAGCACCTACTTTAGTAATGGGCTAGGCCCAGTTTAATTTTCCTTGAGCTATGACTTAAACCTTTTAGCAAACATAAGCACTATCATGGAGGGGCTAAGAGTGTGCATTCTGGAACTATACAGCCTAATGTGAGTTTAAATTCTCGTTTCAGCACTTACCAGCTCAGTGCCTTTGGGCAAGTGAGTTACTTAGTTTCTCTGTGGCTCAGGTTCCTCCAGTTTAGAATGGGGGTCATAACTTTATAGTGTTATTGTGTGGATTAATCTATTTATAGATTTGAGTAAGCAAGAAAATTTAATCATGGTACACTACTTAAGGAGTGAATAATATAAGATGGAATTAACCATAATATCACTGAATATGGATTTATGCAAAAATTCTGTAAGAAAGGTATAATTCTTTATGTTAATAGGGACCGAATAGATAAAAACTATAATTAATAAACCTAGACATACCACTATATGCATGTTACTTGGAACTATTTTTTTTTTTTCGAGACGGAGTCTTGCTCTGTCTCCCAGGCTGGAATTCAGTGGTGCGATCTCTGCTCACTGCAAACCCCGCCTCCCGGGTTCCTGCCATTCTCCTGCCTCAGCCTCCCGAGTAGCTGGGACTACAGGTGCCCGCCACCACGTCCGGCTAATTTTTTTGTATTTTTTAGTAGAGACGTGGTTTCACCGTATTAGCCAGGATGGTCTTGATCTGCTGACCTCGTGATCCACCTGCCTCTGCCTCCCAAAGTGCTGGGATTACAGGCGTGAGCCACCGTGCCTGGCTGGAACTATTAAGATAAATGCGGTAAGATATGTAGAAAGTTGAAAGTGGTTGTGTCTGAGAAGGTGGGAAGAAGAGCCAGGGGACCACATTTTTTTGTGTATAATCTATTTATTGATTCGAGTGCAAAGAGAAATCAAATTTATTCTTTCTCACTAATCACCATTTAACTTACTCTCTACTCCTAAGGAAAAACTCAAGGCAGGTGCCACAACTTTACTGGTGATTCTTAGATAATGGAAAGCCCTTGGCTCACTGTCAAGCGTTAAGGATTTTCACTTCGTCTAATAATAATATAATTCCAGTCTAGCCTCATGAATTATTACAACTTCATATTCAACATTAATATTTTTTCCCTTCTCTCAGCTTGACAGAGATTCAGGCTGCAGTGGCAAAGGACATGGTTGGTTTTTTTCCTCTCTTCTCTCCTCATTTTCTCCTGTTGTTGTTTCTGACTGCTCTGGGATTGGCCAAGGAGAGAGGGGATTAGGGGACAGGGGCCTAGTTTTGCACAGCCCTTATAGTTATAACCTGGCAGTTGGTGTCCTCTGAGTGTGTTGTATTTCTTTTCATCTGGGAAAAGATTTTTCTTTGCTTGTGTATTCCTGCCTTGGTCCTCTGAGCTTCTGATGCTTCACCCCCTCTGTTTGGTCCCTCCTTCCATCCATAAATTCCTCTTGGATAGGATCCCTTTGAATAGGAGCTTAAACTAGCTCCCTCTGTCCCTGGGTCCATGACAGACCTCCCAAAAGCATGTGCCACGGAGGGGCAGCTCAGTGCCAAGCATGCCTTTTATTCCAGCCACAGTCTTCACCTTTAGAGTCTTTTGGTGAGAGTCATATTCTAGTCACATGTTCCTTAAACTCCAGGGGAGACATGTTTTACCCTTCAGGGTGTCTCCTTGAAGCCCTCTCCCTTGGTTTAAGGCATAGGATATGCACACCAGCCTCTCTTCTAGGAGGAAATGCTCAAGGCATAAATAGCTTTCTACAAAACAATCTCTCCTCTTGGTTTCTGGCTTTGTCTACCTCTCTTAGAGTGGTGATGGGCTCATGTTGCTCTAATCTGTGTCACACTCTCCTAACATGGTTGTCACAGATGGTTTAGCACAGGGCATTGCGTACATTTGTGGGAAAGATTTTTTTTTTTTTTAACTTCCAATTCATTACAGGTCTATACCTGGCCCTTTATTGCATGACTGGTCTTCAGTTCACATCACACTGGTGATGTATTATGTGAGTTCAACAGCACCTGAAATAGTCTGTTCAACAAGACAAGTCTATTGACCAGTTGTACTTCCAAAGCAATGTCAAATTATTCTAAGAGTCTCTAAATACTTCCAATTTCTATATTTATCTTATAGCAAACCAATAAAAACAGTTCTCAGACTGGCATTTGTCCATGGGCATATTTTGAGTTGCACTGTTCCAACACTTTCCTTTAGGACTGGGGGATAGTGGCATTTATTGTGTTGCTCCCAGCCTATGGGATATCAGTTGAAACTAACTAAAAATGTTCCAACTTGATATCCTGTTAGAATAGATTTTCATTAATTCCACACATATTTATTGTTTGCTCTGTGCCACAGATCCCATAAAAATAAAAACAAATAACTAAATTTATTTATTTGTTTATTTCGAGATGGAGCCTCACTCTGTCACCCAGGCCGGAGTGCAGCGGCGCAATCTTTGCTCACTGCAACTTCCGCCTCCTGGGTTCAAGCGATTCTCCTGCCTCTGCCTCCCAGGTAGCTGGGATTACAGGTGCCTGCCACCATGCCCAGCTAATTTTTTGTATTTTTTAGAAGAGACAGGGTTTCACCATGTTGGTCAGGCTTGTCTTGAACTCCTGACCTCAAGTGATCTGCCCACCTCGGCCCCCACAAGGTGCTGGGATTACAGGCGTGAGCCACTGAGCCCGGCCAAATAACTAAATTTATATTATGCTAGGAGGTGGTAAATGGTATGAAGAAAAATGCTTCAGGTAAGGGGGAAGATAGTGTTGGGGTGGGATGATGGGTTTACATTGCACAGTCAGGGAACATTCTTTGATAAGGTGACATTTGATCAGAGCCAGGTATCTAGGTAAGAGCCTTTTAGGCCAAATGTTTTTTAGCATTATTTGCTTCTTAACTTATAGGCACGTTTTACTTTGATACAAATACAAGTCAATTTAAAAATGAATGGGGAAAAATGACTAGGAGATACAGACATGGAAAGAGCCTTTATAAATTACCCTTTAAAGGAGTTTGCCTAAGAAGAGACGGAGGAATTTAGGCAGTAAGCTAGGGAGGATATAGGATTCAGAAAGGTCTTTCATAAGATGGGAGACATTTGAGATATTTTAGGGAGACGAAAGGGGGCCTTTCCTGGGCCTGGACAGAGTGCAGGTGAGGGTAAGAGTAGAAATGGATACATCTGGGGATAGCTAGAAGTTGTTAAAGGAAAAGCAGTGCTGAGAACCCAGTTGATGTTAGATGGTTGGACATTTGTCGAAGGATTAAGCTGCTTCGTTGAGTAGTGTTTTCAAAGCACGTTTCAGCCATTTAGAATTGGGAGTTAAGGTGAAGGTTTCAACTGATCCAAGATAGAGGGTGGAATTGATAGCTCTAAAGGAAGCAGCTGGGATATTGATGTCAAGAGAATGCTTGAAATGATGCATCATGAGGCTTGATGAGGAAGAACAGGAAATCTTAACAGCAGTCCAGGAACAGAGCATTAGAGGTCTGGATTAGCTTGAAGAGGAGTGAGAGAGCTGGAGAGCCAAAAATTGGAAGTCACATTGTTGGATTACAATGAGAGGTCTCAGAGTTGGTTCAGTACCAGGTGATGTCACCATCTAGAATGGGGCCATGGCATGCTGGGAGAAGAGGAGAGAAGATAAAGATTATTTGAACTCAGGAGGCTAGGAACTTTTGTGGCTGAGGTGTTGGCTGGCCCATCCACATGAATGTGGAAATCTTCCCAGATGACCACACTCAAAGTGAAGAAGAAGCAATGAGTCAGGTTCCAAAGTCCTCAGCAAATGAGGGGGTGTGGCCAGAGGTCAGACAGTGACAATTCAGGGAAAGGAAGAGAGTGGTGTTGGATGATGGTTCCCTCCGGGATTTTGATGAGACATGCAGGAGAAGCAGAAGCCTCTGCTGGAGAGGTGCAGAGGTATAGAGAGCAGGCACTTAACAAATACACGTGGAATGATTAAGGTAAGGCAAGCAGTGGAGATGGCACTTTCGTGAGGAGTTAGAGCTTCCTGACAATTAAATGAAGGTTTCAAAGGGCACCCAGAAAAGAGTTGACTAGGAGGGCAGCCGTGGAGCAGCTACAGAGTAGCAAAAGGATGATAGTTTTTGAGAAAAGAGTTGCCCATGGGGCTTGAATTTGGGGAAGTATACAAGTATAGTAGGGAGAAGTGGTGTGGTGGATAAGTTCACCTGTGCTAAGATTCCAGCAGCTCTAGGGATGGAGCCAGGGGTAGCCACAGACAGCCCTCTGCCATTGACACCAATAATCTGTAGCCTTTGCTCCTGGCCCGATGGTGTGTCCATTAGACACTCTGGTCTGTCTTTAGGGTCCATGAGCTCTTCAAAGGCTTTTTGAGATCACTGGGACCTAAACATGTATTATTGGTTCCAAAATAAGAAGCTTGGAACTTAACTTTAAAAACAATCTTTAATTAAATGACTAGTCATAATTTCAACTGCCCAGTTGCAATTCAACTTTTGTATAATTGTGCATAAGTGAAATTTAAAATTACACAAAAATAACTTTTAACAAAATATATTTTTCAAATAATAAAAGCCCTTTCAAACATTTAATGTCTGAGTATATGTCTAATGTGATGAGACCTGTAAAAGAGTGGTTCAGGGCCCTGTGAGCATCTTAAAACATCTCTGGCAGGTGAGGTGCGGTGGCTAACGCCTGTAATCCCAGCACTTTGGGAGGCTGAGGCGGGCGGATCACAAGGTCAGGAGATAGAGACCATCCTGGCTAACACGGTGAAACCCTGTCTCTACTAAAAATACAAAAAAATTAGCCGGGCGTGGTGGCGGGCGCCTATAGTCTCAGCTACTCGGGAGGCTGAGGCAGGAGAATGGGGTGAACCTGGGAGGCGGAGCTTGCAGTGAGCGGAGATCGCGCCACTGCACTTCAGCCTGGGCGACAGAGTGAGACTCCACCTCAAAACAAACAAAAAAACAAACAAAAAAACAAAGAACATCTCTGGCTTAGGTTCCAAATAGAAGCTCAGTCAGGAGGTGTTCAGAAGGTTATGTGTTTGTGTGCGATTGAAGATGGTATTAGCAAAGATAACCAGGCCTTTAATATGACCTTGTTTAGGTGGCTGAGAAAGGGATCCATTATTCTGAGGAATCTCACCTTTCAAGGGTGTTAGTTTCGGCATCTACTTTTGGTGATTTGGTGCCAATTTTATTATTTCTTCAAGATCTCTTAAATATCACATAATTTGAGATGCATGTGAAACGATTAGAACGGATAGATATTTTTCAGGCTCATGTGGGAAAGAATGCAGAATTTGGAGTTTAAGAACTGGATTTAAACTGGAACAGTCACTTATCTCTTTTCCCTTACGTAGAATGAGAATAGTTTTCCCTTACGTAGAATGAGAATGATAGCAATGAACCTTTCATAAGATTGTTGCAGGGATTAAATGAGATAATATTTTTGACAAGTTTTATGAGCTATTACATGAACTACAAATGTAGCTATGATTGACAGTGGTTTTAGGTGGTGATAAGAGGGATGAAAAGAAAGTAAGATGGTGAATTCATGACACCCATTGGTTCATGTGCCACTTTGTTTATTTAATTTATATAAATTTATTTTAAGTTTTATTTATTGATTTTTTTTTAAGAGATGGGATCTCGCTGTGATGCCCAGGCAGGAGTGAAGTGGTGCACTCATAGCTCTCTGCAGCCTTGAACTCCTGGGCTCAAGTGATCTTCTCACCCTGGCCTCCCAAAGTGCTGGGATTACAGGTGTGACCCACCAGATGCAACTTTGTTTTTAATTTTTTTTTTTTTTTTTTTTTTTTTTTTTTTTTTTTTTTTTTTTTTGAGATGGGGTCCTGCTCTGTCGCCCAGGCTGGAGTGCAGTGGCGCGATCTCGGCTCACTGCAAGCTCCTACTCCTGGGTTCACGCCATTCTCCTGCCTCAGCCTCTCCGAGTAGCTGGGACTACAGGCGCCCGCCACCACGCCCGGCTAATTTTTTTTGTATTTTTAGTAGAGACGGGGTTTCACCGTGGTCTCGATCTCCTGACCTCGTGATTCTCCCGCCTCGGCCTCCCAAAGTGCTGGGATTACAAGCGTGAGCCACCACACCCAGCCTGTTTTTAATTTTTATGGATACTAACAGTTGTACATATTTATGGGGTACATTTTTTTTTGTTTTGTGTTTTTTAAGAGACAGGGTCTCTCTGTGTTGCCCAGGCTGGAGTGCAGTGGTTATTCACAGGTGTAAAGTATACTACTGCCTTGTATTCCTAGGCTCTAGTGATCCTCCCACCTCAGTCTCCCAAGTAGTAGGACTATAGTTATGCACCACTGAGGCTGGCTTACATGTGGTATTTTGATACAAGCATGGTGTGTCATGGTCAAATCACAATTGGGATATTCATCACCTCAAACATTTATCATTCCTTTGTGCTGGGAGACATTCCAAACCTCTTCTATTTAGAACTATACAATAAAGTATTAACCACAGCTATCCTATATTGCTGCCAAACACTAGATCTTGTTCCTTCTGAGTGTATTTTTGTGCTCATTAACCAACCTCTCTTCATCTCCCCTCTCCGCCCAACCTTCCCAGCTTCTGGTAAACACCTTTCAATTTTCTGTCTTCATGAGATCCACTATTTTAACTCCAACATGAGTGAGAACAGGCAACATTTTTCTCTTTGTGCTTGGCTTACTTCACTTAACATAATGCCTTCCAGTTCCATCTATGTTGCTGTAAATGACAGAATTTCATTCTTCTTTATACTGAATAATATTCCATTATATATATATCACAATTTCCTTATAATTTCATCCACTGATGGACACTGAGGTTGATTTCATATCTTGCTATTGAAATGCCTCAGTACATTGGTCTAGGCAAAGATTTCTTCAGTAAGACCTCAAAAGCACAGGAAACCAAAGCAAATTGACAAGTGGGATAACATCAAGCTAAAAAGCTTCAGAGGAAACAATCAACAAAGAGAAGAGACAGCCCACAGAATGGGGAAAAAATATTTGCTAGCTATTCATCTGACAACTGATTAATAACCAGAATATGTGAGGAACTCAAACAACTCAAGAGCAAAAAAACAAATAATCTGATTAAAAAATGGGCAAAAGATCTAAGTAGATATTTCCCTAAAGAAGACATACAAATGACCAACAGGTATAGGAAAAGATGCTCAACATAACATCACTAATTGTCAAGGAAATGCAAATTAAAACTACAACGGGGGGGGGGGCGGGGGGGGGGAGCCAAGATGGCCGAACAGGAACAGCTCCGGTCTACAGCTCCCAGCGTGAGCGGCACAGAAGACGGGTGATTTCTGCATTTCCGTTTGAGGTACTGGGTTCATCTCATTAGGGAGTGCCAAACAGTGGGTGCAGGACAGTTGGTGCAGTGCACTGTGCGCGAGCCAAAGCAGGGCGAAGCATTGCCTCACTCGGGAAGCGCAAGGGGTCAGGGAGGTCCCTTTTCTAGTCAAAGAAAGGGGTAACAGACGGCACCTGGAAAATCGGGTCAGTCCCACCCTAATACTGCGCTTTTCCAGTGGGCTTGGAAAACGGCACACCCGGAGATTGTGTCCCGCACCTGGCTCGGAGGGTCCTATGCCCACGGAATCTCGCTGATTGCTAGCACAGCAGTCTGAGATCAAACTGCAAGGTGGCAGCGAGGCTGGGGGAGGGGCGCCCGCCATTGCCCAGGCTTGCTTAGGTGAACAAAGCAGCCAGGAAGCTCGAACTGGGTGGAGCCCACCACAGCTCAAGGAGGCCTGCCTGCCTCTGTAGGCTCCACTTCTGGGGGCAGGGCACAGACAAACAAAAATTCAGCAGGAACCTCTGCAGACTTGAATGTCCCTGTCTGACAGCTTTGAAGAGAGTAGTGGTTCTCCCAGCACACAGCTGAAGATCTGAGAACGGATAGACTGCCTCCTAAAGTGGGTCCCTGACCCCCGAGCAGCCTAACTGGGAGGCACCCCCCAATAGGGACAGACTGACACCTCACTCGGCCAGGTACTCCTCTGAGACAAAATTTCCAGAGGAACTATCAGAAAGCTGAATTTGTGGTCTCACGAAAATCCACTGTTCTGCAGCCACCGCTGCTGACACTCAGCCAAACGGGGTCTGGAGTGGACCTCTAGCAAACTCCAACAGACCTGCAGCTGAGGGTCCTGTCTGTTAGAAGGAAAACTAACAAACAGAAAGGACATCCACACCAAAAACCCATCTGTACATCACCATCATCAAAGACCAAAAGTAGATAAAACCACGAAGATGGGGAAAAAACAGAGCAGAAAAACTGGAAACTCTAAAAAGCAGAGCACCTCTCCTCCTCCAAAGGAATGCAGTTTCTCACCAGCAATGGAACAAAGCTGGATGGAGAATCACTTTGATGAGTTGAGAGAAGAAGGCTTCAGATGATCAAACTACTCCGAGCTATGGGAGGAAATTCAAAACAATAGCAAAGAAGTTAAAAACTTTGAAAAAAAATTAGACGAATGGATAACTAGAATAACCAATGGAGAGAAGGGCTTAAAGGAGCTGATGGAGCTGAAAACCAAGTTTCGAGAACTACGCGAGGATTGCAGAAGCCTCGGGAGCCGATGCGATCAACTGGAAGAAAGAGTATCAGTGATGGAAGATGAAATGAATGAAATGAAACGAGAAGGGAAGTTTAGAGAAAAAAGAATAAAAAGAAACGAACAAAGCCTCCAAGAAATTTGGGACTATGTGAAAAGACCAAACCTAC
>NW_026652295.1:54393727-54494572 GCF_009828535.3 Hylobates moloch | reverse complement strand
TGGAGAAATAGGAACACTTTTACACTGTTGGTGGGACTGTAAACTAGTTCAACCATTGTGGAAGTCAGTGTGGCGATTCCTCAGGGACCTAGAATTAGAAATACCATTTGACCCAGCCGTCCCATTACAGGGCATATACCCAAAGGACTATAAATCATGCTGTTATAAAGACATATGCACACGTATTTTTACTGCGGCACTATTCACAATAGCAAAGACTTGGAACCAACCCAAAAGTCCAACAACGATAGACTGGATTAAGAAAATGTGGCACATATACACCATGGAATACTATGCAGCCATAAAAAATGATGAGTTCATGTCCTTTGTAGGGACATGGATGAAACTGGAAAACATCATTCTCAGTAAACTATCGCAAGGACAAAAAAACCAAACACCGCATGTTCTCACTCATAGGTGAGAATTGAACAATGAGAACACATGGACACAGGAAGGGGAATATCACACTCTGGGGACTGTTGTGGGTTGGGGGGAGGGGGGAGGGACAGCATTAGGAGATATACCTAATGCTAAATCACGAGTTAATGGGTGCAGCACACCAACATGGCACATGGCTACATATGTAACAAACCTGCACATTGTGCACATGTACCCTAAAACCTAAAGTATAATAGTAAAAAGTAAAAAAAAAAGATAAAACTACAATGGGATAACATCACACCCTGGTTAAGATGTCTGTTATCAAAAAGAAAATAACAGATTCTAGCAGGTATTCAGGGAAAGGAGAATGCTCGTTGGTAGAAATGTAAGTTTAGTACAGCCATTATGGAAAACAAAATATGGAGGTTCCTCAAAAAACTAAAAATAGAACTACTGTATGATCTAGCATATAGTAGTTCCCACTGCTGGGTATATATCCAAAAAAAAAAAAAAAAAGAGAAATCAGCGTATTAAAGAGATTCTGCACTTCCATACCTATTTATTTTTAAATTATCTTTCTATCTATCTGATAAGTACCTATACACCCCCACTCAAAACAAAAGCTAAGATCTTGGTAGTAACCTATGTCTAATGATATGGTCTCTTTTTCCATTGGCCTGAGTGTTCTTACTCAAGATAATCATCATTCTGAAACACATTTCATCATTCTCTTGTTTCCCTTGTTCATAGAGTTTTATTGCTAGTCTATTTATTCCTAAAAAGTTTAAATTTTTTATTTTATTTATTTGTTTTCTTAGAGGTGGAGTCTCACTCTGTTGCCCAGGCTAGAGTGCGGTGGTGCCAGCATAGCTCACTGCAGCCTCAAACACCTGGGCTCAAGTGATTCCTCCACCTCATCCTCTTGAGTAGCTGGGACTACAGGTATGAGCCACTGTGCCTAGCTTAAAAAATTTAAATTTTAAAATTTTAGTTACTTTTAACTTAATAAAAAATGTTATCATACTTTATGTAATTATTTGAAACTGACTTTTTTCACTTAATATGCTATTGCTAATAATATTGCTAATAATATTGTTCACTATAGTTTATTTGTTTTGACTTTTGTATGACTATGCCACCATTTGCTCATTTGCTCTCTTGTAAGTGGGACATTTGTTTTCAGGCCTTTGCTGTATGAGTGCCACTATGTGTTTTCTTGTACATGCCTCTTACTGTTCATGTGCAGTTTTTCTTGTGTATATGCTTAGTGGAATTACTGGATCAATTCTTAGTAGAATCGCTGGATATACATGAAAGTTCAGCTTCAGGAGATAATGCCAAACTTTTTAAAAAAATACCTGCACCCATTTATACTTTCCTCAGTCACGTCTAAGCGTGCATGAGGAGCCATGTTCTTTTCAACACGTAGTAATATTAGACTTAAAATTTTTTTCCAGTTGAATACATGCAATCTGTTAACCTCATTGTGGGCTTGATTTGCTTTACCCTGGTTGTTAATGATGCCACACCTCTTTTCTTTTTCTTTTTCTTTTTTTACTTTTAATTGTATTTGTTTTAACGCTGAATTTACTCCTATGCTGTAAGTTTTTGTTTCTTCAGTTTCTTCTGGGATGTCTTTTTCTTCTAGGCAACGCCCTCTGCTGGTTTAGGAACAATTTGTTCCTTTTCAGTAAGGATCATCTCGATGTGGCAGGGAGAGCTCGTGTATGGGTTAATCCAACCATGAGCTCTGTAGGTCCAGCGGCGCATCTTAGGTGCTTTGTTCATTTGGATATGCTCAATGACCAGAGAATCTACCGCTAAGCCCTGAAGTTCAGCATTACTCTCTGCATTTTTAAGCATGTGCAGCAAAAATTCAGCACTCTTTTTGGGCCACTAACCTTGTATCCAGCCTCACTGCTTGGACTGGGCACACCTGCCACCTCCAGCATTGTAATGTTGGAATGGTACACACTGTTTCTGTAAAGTGACATCTTTCAGATACTTCGTGGCTTTTCGTATATGCATACCCTTGGTGTCCTGGGCAGTTTCACGAGTGTTCTTAAAGTGAACACGAAGATTTGAACTTCTTGATTTGCATGACTTTGTGGGGTTCTCTGGGTCAAGTGAATAGTGAACCATTTTCACAGATTGCCTCAGGCCACTTAGGGGAAGAGGAAGAGCCCCACACATTTTTTCATATGTTTATATCTTTTTGTATGTTTATTAGCCATATATGTTTCCTCTTCTGCAAAATGTCTGCCCATTTCATTTGCTATTTTTCTTCTTTGGTTGTTTGTATGTTTTTTACTGATCTGAGTGGGTTCTTTATATATATATATATTCTTTGTTCACTGAATTTTAATTTATATTATTATATTTTCATTGCTTGGTATTTTTGACAGTCTCTTATTCCTAACTCCTACTTTTGATACTCTTTTCCCTTTATTTAAATATATAAAATATGTTTATTTTATATGTAATATCTGATAATTGACATACCTGAAGTTTTTGCCTATGGGTTTGTGTCTGTTGTTTCTATAGTTTCACCAGTGGGGCCTTGTTTCATTGTATGCTTTGTGACTTTCTTGTTGCCCAGGCTGGAGTGCAATGGCATGATCTCGGCTCACTGCAACCTCTACCTCCCAGTTTCAAGCAATTCTCCTGCCTCAGCCTCCCGAGTAGCTGGGATTACAGGTGCTTGCCACCACGCCCAACTAATTTTTGTATTTTTAGTAGAGACAGGGTTTCACCATGTTGACCAGGCTGATCTTGAATGCCTGACCTCAGGTGATCTGCCTACCTCGGTCTCCCAAAGTGCTGGGATTACAGGCATGAGCCACTGTGCCTGGCTGCTTTGTGACTTTTTACCACGAGCTTTTTTTTTGCAGTTGCAAGATTTAATAGAGTGAAAATAGAGCTCCTATAAAATGGGAGGGAACCCAAAGGGGGTTGCCTTTGCCGACTCGAATGCCTGGGTTTAAATCCTGATCATTGTCCCTCCCCTTGTGCTCTCAGGCGATAGATGATTGGCTATTTCCTTACCTCCTGTTTTTGCCTAATTAGCATTTTAGTGAGCTCTCTTTACTACCTGATTGGTTGGGTGTGAGCTAAGTTGCAGAGCCCCATGTCTAAAGGTGGATGTGGTCACCTTCCCAGCTAGGCTTAGGGATTCTTATTCTGCCTAGGAAATCCAGCTAGTCCTGTCTCACCACGAGCTCATTTCTGACTAAACCGTATCTGTGGTAATTTTAGAGGCTAGGATTGAAAGTACATTTCTCCAGAGAGGATATTCTCTTAGTTTTGCCAGGGAAATCTAAAAAAAAAATCTCTGCTGGGTGCGGGTGGCTCATGCCTGTAATCCCAGCACTTTAGGAGGCCGAGGCAGGTGGATCGCTTGAGCTCAGGAGTTCAAGACTAGCCTGGGCAACATAACAAGACATTGTCTCTACTAAAAATCAAAAAAATTAACTGGGCATGGTGACGCCTGCCTGTAGTCTCGGCTACACAGGAGGCTGAGGTGGGAGGCTCATTTCAGCCTGGGAGGTTGAGGCTGAGATTGTGCCACTGCACTTCAGCCTTGGCGACAGAGCGATTCCCTGTCTCAAAAAAATAAATAAAAATAAAATCTCAGTTTCAGAGTTTTTCATACTGCATAGATTGTGTGAACTTGGGCCATAAAATGCACATGAGAATCAGCTTGTGGTTATGAAGTTTTTGTTTTTTTTTTTCTACTGTGTCCAGCCACAAGCTTGACATGGGCAAGTGTCCTTGCAATCTCAGAGTATTTTTGTTTGGTTTTCCTAGTTCATGCTTCCCTGGCTTTATTTGTTTCTGTTTCTGTTTTTGTTTTTTTTTACTGAGACTCCTTTGGCTTTGTCTTCTGTCCCCTGAGCAGGTCGTCCTGCTCTTCTGTGCCCTGGGAGAAAAGTGAACGTTTAGATGAGAGGGAGTCAGCCTAACATTTCTGTATTTGTGCTTTTGCTTTTCTATTGCTCTAGCCTCTAAGAATTTTTCTTATTTTCCTGCCCCTTTGCTGATTCATTTAAAAATATTTTATCCAGCATTTTTAGCTACTGTACAGCAGAAGGTTTGTTAGGAAGTCAAGTCTGCAATATATCTGAGAAACTTTTGCCTTGTTTTTGTATGACTAAAGAGACTCCCCAAAATAGGCCCCCTCAGATCAGAGCCATATGTACCCCAAAGTTCTAGCATCCATCCCTAGAGCCATCAAAAGTTTTTAAAAAAATCTGTACATCGTTATCAAAGTACACTAGCCATTATCTGCCAAGACATAGCTTTTAGTCCTTATTTTTAGTATAATTTCATTTCTATGTAGGGCTGTGCAGTACATTTAGTCAATTGTTTCTTATCTCTTGGTCTTAAAGCAGATGACACAGGACCTTCTTTCCCACAGAGGGATAATTCATGTTTACATAGGGTATTGAGAAGTGCTGTAGTGACTCACTTATTTCAAGTCTCAAATTTCAGTACATATTTGTCATTTCTGTTAGGCCAAATCAACTTCCTAATTGCACAATGTTTTGTTATAATTTGGAGTTGAACCTAAAACCTCCAGTAGAGAAAATGTTCATGGAATATTTTTGTGATAAAATCAGATAAATTGTTAAATAGCAGCTGTGATTGTCAAACTATTTTATTTTATTGTTGATTTATTTTATCATTGGTTTTTATTTTTGTTTTTGGTAGTTAACAACATTCTAAAAAAATGTTGTAGTCCAAAATACACTTCTTTTGTTTTTGAGAGGACGGTGAGTTGTGGCATTGGGAGAGGGTATTTTCCATTTTCTTAACATGTGCTCAATACACAATATCTCTGACTCATTAGCATTTAAACTTAGTTCAGGGTAACTAATAAAGAGGCTCTTCAGAAGTTTGAAAATGAAACATTAAAGGTATGGAATTTGTATATCAAAAAAGCTTTAGAGATAATGGATTCGTGGACAATTTAGGAACATCAAAAGTCATCCAGCCTGAGTTGTCCTTTTGAGGAAATAAGGCCCAGAACAGTGACCTGAGATGCTGAACTATCAGAACCACGATTGGAAGCAAGACCTCATAGTTGAGAACACTCTCTTCAACGCTACATTGTTTTCCTGTTTATATGCCATGTTTAGCTAAGCATTTAAAATTTTTTATACTTACAAATTAAAAAAAATTATTTCTACTTGCATGTTTTGTAAAATGAACTGACACCCCCCATGTTTAAAATTGATTTAGAAAACCCAGACATTTAATGTTTTTTAAAAAAACTACATAATAATATTTGGAATTTATGGGAGTATTAAGCAGGCAACACAGCTTTCTGAAGTTTATTTCTAGAACACGGGTAATCACCATGACTCCAGGCACACCCGTCTGTTTATTAAAGCAAAAGAATCGGGAAGTTTGAGATGCAGACGTTTCAGGATACTAGGGAAGTGAAAAATAGTTTTTTCTGAAATGAGAGCCCTACTGTTTTTTTTTTTTTTTTGAGACAGAGTCTCGCTCTGTCACCAGACTGGAGTGCAGTGGCGTGGTCTCGGCTCACTGCAACCTCTGCCTCCCGGGTTCAAGCGATTCTCCTGCCTCAGCCTCAGCCTCCCGAGTAGCTGGTATTACGGGTGTGCACCACCATACCACAAAATACACTGATTTTTGTATTTTTAGTAGAGACGGGGTTTCATCACGTTGGCCAGGATGGTCTTTATCTCCTGACCTCGTGATCCGCCCCCCTTGGCCTCCCAAAGTGCTGGGATTACAGGCATGAGCCTCGGCATTCAGCCAAGCCCTGCTTTTTATGAATAAATGACTATCATTATTTCCTGTTTTTAAATCTTTTAAAAACTGTTTTGGAACTTTATCAGCTCCCTATAACTCCAGAGATAACCATAAATGAGACTGTAAAAGAAATGAAGTTATAAAGACAGGTATTTCATATCAACAGCATTTTTATTGATGCTGACCAACAATAGTAACAGTAGTGGGCATTTCTTAAGCACTTCCTATGAGTCAGGCTCTGTGCCTGGCAATGGGCATTAGGTCATTTAATCCTAACAGCAACCCTAAGAGGTAGATATTCTTTATAAATAAGAAAGCCAAAGCTTAGAAAGTTTAAGTAGTTTGTCCAAAGTCATATAGCTAATAAGTAGTGAAGCTGGGTCAGGAGGCACAGAGCTCTGCCAGACTACAGGGCCGGGTCTAGCCTCGGTTCTCTGTTATCTCCCTAGTTAGCTTGCTGAGAGCAATCCCATTTCTGATTTACGGTTAGGAGGGTTTAATTGTGGGTTGTGAGACTATGTTGTGCTTTAAATCTGTTGTTCTATAACAAGCTTCAGGGCAAGTATTGCAGGCGATGATAAATAAGATAAATAAGAAATAAAGATAAATAAGAAAAAAATAATATTTATTGCAGGAAATTGGTACTTGTTGAGTACATACATACTGTGTGCTAGTTAGCACGGGTGCTTTTGCAAAATTCTTTTACTGTTCATTTTCCCATTTCACAAATATTTTCTAAGCACCTTCTATGGGTTTGCCACCATGCTAGGAACTGGGGACACAGCATGAATGAAACAAACAGCCTACTTTCCAGTGGAGGAGACAAACAACAAGTAGATTAACAAGTAAATAGATAATGTGTCAGACGGTAATAAGTGCCGTGGGGGAAAGTGAAGCCGGATAAGGGGCATAGAGTAATTGGTGAGGAGGGTAAAGTTACATAAGGCTTTTAGAGGAAGAACTTTCTTTAAAAGGGTGACATTTGAGCAGAGACCTAACAGCACATCAGGAGGCCTTGTAGGTCATGGTACAGGCTTTGGATTTTATCCTGAGTGAAGTGGAAAGCCACAGGAGGGTTTTGAGCACAGGCATGATGTATTCTGACTTAGGTCTTTGAAGACTGGATCTAGCTTCTGTATGGAGAATAGATCATTGAGGACAAGGAGGCAAGCAAGATCAGTTGGAAGATATTTTCCAATAATTGTTCAGGCAAGATGTGAATGTGACTTGGAATAAGAACAACATAGCTCTGGCTGGGCGTGGTGGCTCATGCCTGTAATCCGAGCACTTTGGGAGGCCCCAGTGGGTGGATCATCTGCGGTCAGGAGTTTGAGACTAGCCTGGCCAACACAGTGAGTTGGCCCATCTCTACTAAAATACAAAAAAATTAGCCGGGTGTGGTGGCATGCACCTGTAGCCCCAGCTACTCGGGAGGCTGAGGCAGGAGAATTGCTTGAACCCAGGAGGCAGAGGTTGCAGTGAGCCGAGATCGCGCCACTGCACTCTGCACTCCAGCCTGGGCAACAGAATGAGACTCCATCTCAAAACAAACAAACAAACAAACAAACAAACAAACAAACAAAAAAACATAGCTCTAATTTATTGAATGCCTATATGTACTTTATGTATATCATTTTAGTAATCCAGTTGAATTTAGCTATCCTTGTGTTTTAGAAGATGATAAAACTCAACATCTCCCAGTGGCTTAGAAATGCTCTAATGGGAACATTTCAGACATTGTGGCAGCAGTTTTTGGTAGCAGATTTTCAACTCCATCAGATCACATCAAAGATTATATTCTACCTAGAGAATCAGGAAGACAGGTGAGAAGGTAACGCCATCTGTCGCTATGACCCAACAGAGCAGTAATGAGCTTTTACTTTCAACTAGGGAAGCAAGGCTGAGCATGGTGGCTCATGTAATCCCAGCACTTTGGAAGGCTGAGGTGGGAGGATTGCTTGAGCCCAGGAGTTCCAGACCAGCCTGAGCAACACAGTGAGACAATCCCCTGGCCACTCTTCCCCCATCTCTTCAACAAATAAAAAAATTAGCCAGGCGTGGTGGCACACCTGCAGTCTAGCTACTTGGGAGGCTGAGGTGGGAGGATTGCTTGAGCCTGGAAGGTCAAGGCTGGCATGAGCTGGAATCTCACCACCACACAGTGAGCTGTGATCTTACCACCACACTTCAGCCTAGATGACAGAGCAAGATGCTCTCTCTCTCTGTCTGTCATACACACACACACACACACACACACACACACACACACACACACACAGAAAACTAGGGAAGCACAGAGGTGGACTGTCACAATTAAAGTGTTCCAGGCCATATTTCTTTTGAGTGGTGTTCTGAATTGGGCTAGGCTGTTTCTGTTAGGACAGACTCTTTTGACTCCTTGAGTCTCTGTCTCTGTGATTGTCAGAAATGGCTCCAGGAAAAATCGTGATCTAGGCAGCTTATCTACTTCTAGGAGCCTCAGTGTTCCCTTTTCGTTTTATCAAAACACTTCTGCAGGACATAGTCTAGTGGCCTTATTCATACTGAAGTATAAATGACCAATACTGTGCCACTTAATATTTTTCATCCATGGGTAGTTTGAATAGAAATAAAAAGCTTTAAACCAAAAGAATGTATCTGTTACTGGAAATTTAGGCGACAGCATGCAGGTGATGTGAAGGGAGGTAGATATTTTTTTCAAGTCCTCAAAATGATATATTTTTGGTCATATAGCTATAATCACTGCAATTCTAAGTACTCGATATCTAGTTTTTGTTTTATCTTTTTATTTTATAATAAAATGCTATGGAAATGTATTGAGTAGTATGTGCTGAGCAGGCAGTATATTACAGGATTTACATACATTATTTCATTGTAATACTAACATCTAGTGAAGTAGGTATGATTATTCATGTTTAGAATATATGAGCAAGTTAAAGATGTTAAGTAATTTTCCTGTGTAGTAGTATGGGTAGTTAATTATGGGGCTGGGTGAAGCACTCTGGCTTCCTAACTCAGCTTGGTGAAAGTCCTGCATACTTTCCATAAAACTGTAAAATGTGAATTATGGCAGGTGTTTCTACTTCCCTGAAATGTGGTAAAGGTGAGTCATAAGTCTTTTATGCAGTAATATGGTAGACAATTGTGTTAGTTAGGGTTCTCCAGAGAAACAGACCAATAGGACATATTAGTTACACACACTTACACACACAGAGATTTATTTATTTTAAGGAATTAGCTCATGCAATTGGGCTGGGAGATCTAAAATCTGTAGGGCAGGCCAGCAGGCTAGAAATTCAGGAAAGAGCTGATAGTGCAGTCTTGAGTCCAAATTCTGCAGGGTATCAGGCTGGAAACTCAGGCAAGGTCTCTATATTGCAGTCTTGAGGAAAATTCTTTCTTTGAGAAACCATGGTCTTTGCTCTTAAGGCCTGATTGGAGAAGGCCCACCCACTATATGGAGGATAATCTGTTTTACTTGAAGTCCACTGAATAAAATGTTAATCACATTTAAAAATATACCTTCACAACATCTAGACTGATCTTTTATGAAAAACTGGGTACCATGGCCTAGCCAAGTTGGCACATAAAATTAACCATCACATCAATAGCCAGAGATTTTCAATGAATAGACTTTTAAAGGTACCTGGATTCTCCACTTGCAAATTCTGTAGCTGGTTCCTGTGCTGTGGACACAAACACAAGGCCAGTTTAGGAAGAGAATGAAGGGTGGCACAAAGGAACATACAGTCATATGTTCTATGGTGTGCTTGTTTTTTGTGATAGAATTCATCATATTGTTTTATGGACACAGATATACATTTTTAAAAATTCTTCTTTGCTTTATTATTGTTGGAGGAAGCTATTAGGCTGGCTTGGAAATCCCCGGTTGAGAAAGGGAGGAGAAAAAACACCCAAGCAATATTTCAGGGTCAGGAGGGCAGCTGCAAAGGGGAGGAAGGTCAGGGGGTTGGAATTCACACAGATCCTAAGTGTACATGATGACTAAGGAGGGGAGGGGTGTGGGCTGCACAGCTGTAGCACAGGATTCTAACTACCCTGTGATGGGCACTGTGAAAGAATGAATGAATTTACTTCCTAAATGCAGTGGGAACAATGATTACTTACAGACAATTGGAAGTCAGAAGAAATAGGGATATTGTTATTTTTGTGTTTTTAAGTAGAATATCATGGCTCTTAAAATGTTATAAGAAATATGTGTAAATGGCGTGACTATTATGTTCCCCAAAACAACTCCTGTGTGAAAGGGGACAGTGAACAAGATGGTTTATACACCTTTGCTCTCTGTGTGTATGAGGAAAAGGATGAATAAAGGATGGAGTGGCTCCATAACACTTCATTACCAGCATGCTACCATCTCAGCAGTCCCTTGCATGATGCTGATCAGCTGCAGCTTCTCTAAGGGGCAGGCTTCCACCGCTCACTCACAGCAGCTCCAGGAGCCAGAGCTATAGTTGGAAGAAAATGCAGGTCTCTTGGAAATTGGTGTCTAACCAGCCTTGTATCTTAAACCAGTTTGAGTCACCACAAACTAGGAGGCTTATCAAAAAGAACCTCATCATCTCGAGCTCTCCTTGTGTGACTTGACTGGGACCCACTGATTTTCCTACTGCTATGCTCTGTCTCCCCACTATTATAGTTTAGCTTGACTTCTGCCCTTCTTCTCATTCCTGCATAGTAAGCTAGTTTCACTTCTTACCCTAGCAGCCTCAGCCGTACCTTCCTCTAGCCTTCTTTTTTCCAGTCTCTAAATGTTTCTCAAATTCATCCTCTCCTTTCCACCCCCAGTTTCAATGATTTCGTTCAGGCTCTCCTCATTTATTGCTGGACCGTTACAGTAACTGCTCACTCATCTTGTCTGAGTGTGATCCCTCTTCAGTCCATGAGTCATGCAGCTATACGGGCAAACTACTTATAACCCTTCAGCAACAATCCAGCTCCTACTGGATGAAGATGAGATGAAGTCTGGGCCCCAGTGTCACATGCAAGCCCTGCTGTGATCTTCATCCACCACCTGCTTTCCAGCCGTCTCTGCTGCCACTTCCACTTGATGCTCTCAAAGCACCTTGTGCTTTTCTCACTTCTCATTCTGGGAGACTGGTTGGATAACTCAAAGGTCCTAACATCTGCCCCCCTCAAACACTATCTTCTTCGTTTCTTACCTGATTTGGAATAAGGTGGTAACAAGCAAGAAAGGAAATACATTCCCTTCTTCCCTGGATCTAGAATAATTCAAAGCAGCCTTAAAATGAGAAATGATGCTGGAGGAAGGAAGTAGCTGCTGTGCCGATCCCGTTGGTGGGCTCTGTGTATGTGTGTGTGTGAGAGAGAGACAGACAGATAGACACTTGGGGCATTTTTAGCCTTGGTTGTGGCAGAGCTTTCTTTCTGAATTCCTACTCACATTGGACCAAGCTGCTGAAGCCAAGCTGCCAAGCCAATAAATTCACCCAACAGACATTCATCAGGGGCCCCCTCCTAAGACCTGGGATTCTGAAGTACATAAGAAACAGCTGCTACTCACACGGTGCGTTTGAATCTCAGTCTGTACACTCTGGGATAAGAGGTGCCCCTTTGTCTTTTTTTCGATTCACCTCAGGTTCTGACTCCCCAGTCTCCACGAGGCCAGCCTGGTGCTCCCCATTTCTTCCACCTCAGAATTGTGTTAAGGTTCTGGGGTCCTGTAAGATGCATGCCACGGTGTCAGGGAATGGGAGGGAACATTTGTGCCTCCAGCTTATGCCCACCTCAAAAGATTCAGGCTTGTGGAAAATAAAAGTCAGGTATTCTTGCAGGCTGTTTCTGCTTCCCTTCCTGCCATATAGCTTCCTCTAGGGGTAAAGCAAGGAAGGGACAGGTCCAGATCACCTCAGGAAAGAGAGATAAAATGAAATCTACTGGGGCCTTTAGTGCAGATACGGGGGCTTTGAGCCACACAGTTGTTCCAGATGGATCTCAGGTGTTCTAAGAGGAGGATGTGCAACAAATGTCAGGGAAAACCCAAATATTGTTAAGGACATTTGGAATGAACTTAGCATTTATTCTTGAGAGGAGGCTGTGGTTGGATTGGCTTGCTACCGTGCAATATGAAGCATCCCACCTGAGCAGAGTTTTCCACCAAGCCAGCTCAGAGGGATCAGGCATTGATCCCTGGTTCCGATTCGGTGCGGCTTAAGGTAGCAGCAGAATTGTTTTCACTGACTGTACATGGAACAGCCCTGCTTTCCTCAGAAGAGGGCAGTGGGAGTGCCAGGCACTTAAAGTTTCATAGACTTTGCTTCTGTGCAGTAATAAAAGGTTTTGTTTTTAATGAAAAAGTAATTATTTCACTTAAGTATCTACTGTTTGAAGTGAGAGAGTGTGTAAAAGCTATTATCAAAAGCAATTTTCTGAAGTCTCATTAATGAAGACAGGTAATGAAAATGGAAGCATAAAGAAGGTATAAAGACATAACTTTGCTTATGTGTCAATAGAGAAGAACTGAATATCTATAATTGCTTTTTTTTAAACACTAACATGTTTGTCTAAGTTTTTGTTGTCTCCAGTAATGGAGACAATGAATTTAAAAGAAAAAAAACCTTCTGAATTACAGAAAGGTATGTATTGGAAAGATACAGGGACATCTCAAAGGAGGTTTAACAACCAAGCTTGGGAAGGATAGATACAGAACTCATGGACTTTGTATCCTGAGAGCTGTTATTAAGGTGACCCAGTTGCAGTAACTTCTAGTTTCTGCGTCTCTGTTGTTTCATGTTTCCTGAAGTGACAATTATATTGGCTTAGTCATCTGCCCCTGGATCAAACAAGTGTGAATAGACAACATCACCTAATATCTAAAATTTACTAATGCTTCCTACCTGTTGACCAAGGCTAGGTACGGGAGCAGAAACCAGCAGGGAGTCATCAGCAGTAGTGATGGGTGGGTGGGTCCAGCTAGATTCGTGGGGATCCTGAGCGAGCATTTACATGAGTCATACAGCTTTCTTCCATTTCCTGGGCATTGGAAATGTTAACCAGGGTGTTTGGGGATACAGCAGAATGAAGTGAACACTTGGATGTCAGTAGAAACATGGAATTATCTATTTTTGTTTGTTGTCCATTTAACTGAAATATTTTGAAAGCTTTCTGTTTATTTTGTTTTATCCCGTCTTCTCCAGTTTTCTTATTTGTAAAAATTTCATCCCCAGTCTATCAATTACCACAATCCTTACCTCTCCTCCTCTATCTTTTCCTTTACGTTCTGAATACAGCAGTGTCATCCATCACTTACTTCATGCCAGGGGCTCCAAAGTCATATGTCACCAGGGGCCAGGTATCATACATGCAAGGACTGTGTCAGACTGGAAAGCACAGGTCCTTTACGTGTCCTTTCTTTAAAGGGGAGACCACTAGGGCCGGTATTCCACGTCTGAATTTTCATGTGAAATTTTCCAATATTGACGTGTTTGCTGTTAATTTGTTTTTAAAAATGAGTAGGCCAGCCACAGTGCATCTACAATGACGGTGCGATCAGCAGTGAATAGTTTTGGATAGGATACTCTTGGAAGAGTGAAGTGAGGGAGCTGGGGAACTGCATCTCCAACCTGACTTCTGAAGGGACTGCGGAGGCTCGACTTGATTTAGTCTCTCTCTCCTTATCAACTTTCTACTATGAGCCATATTTTTATGTATGTATTTATACCATTCCACTAAAAGACATATTTTTAAGCCTAATAAGTGACAATAAGATGATTGATATTTAATTATAAATTGGCGATTTTGTCACTTCTGCTCTCCCAGTTAGATTTCAGGCCCTTCTAAGAAAGAAGCCCTATGGGTACTTAAGACATATTTTTAATTAACCGACATAAACAAAAATCCATTTAAAATATAAGATTAAGTATTTTCTAGTTAAATGTATGTTTTCGGTATTTGAGTTTGTCTTCCTAATGCATTTGTTTTGTGGGGCTATTTTTAGAGATATGTTTGCTTTTCTTTTAGGCAAGTTATTTAAAATGTTCTTCCTTTGGTTGGAAAGACTATTTGTAGATACTCAAATGTAAACTAGTTCTGATGTCTCTATTTCTATAATTTTCATATGATTGCGTTTAGGTGGACTTGCAAAAAAAAGATATCTGAAATTTTTTGACAGTTTTTTTTACATTTTTTAGAAAAATTTTGTATTTTGATACTTTGCATAGTTCTTATTTTATTTGTAATCTGTTTGGGGAGATTTATGGAGGTGTGGGAACACATAGGACCAAAGAATCTTTGAGTGGAAAGAGACCACAGAGTAAGTGAAGGCTTGGTCCCTTGGAATAGGAGAGTGCTCAATACACACCAAGCAGTCTGGGAGTGCTGTAGTTGTACATTTTGAATGGTTTTTCTTCGTTGTGAACTGATACCTGTCATTTCCATGCTTTGGGCCTAGTACTGAACCCAGAACAAGTCTAGTCTTTTTGGGGTCCCCAAATATATGGTAATCTTTAGGGCTGTGACTATATGTTCCCCTAGTGCCAAGGACCACATTTTAGGGCACTTAGTACCATGTGGTCAAGAGCATGGGCTTTCGTGTCAAAAGGACCTATATAGAAATCCTGGTTGCACCTTGTACTGACAGAATGACCGTGGACAAGTTACTTAATATCCCTAAACATCCTTTTTCTTATTGGATTTCAGTGAGTATTAAATAAGATAGTCAGTGAAAATGCTTAAATTATAATCACCCAATAAATGAGGCATCTGGATGGAATATACTAAACTGAAAGAAAGGAAGAAGTCTTGCAGAATGTCTTAGTGCTGAGCCTTGATTGTCTAGGATTCAAAGTGATATCCCTATTGGGAACCGAAATTAATATGTCGAAGAGATATCTGCACTCCCATAGTCATTGCAGCATTATTCATGACAGTCAAGATACGGAATCAACCTTAGTGTTCATTAGCAGTTGAATGAATAAAGAAAATGTGGCATATATACACAATGGAATACTATTCAGTCTTAAAAACAGAAGGAAACAAATGTTTGATACTTACCATGTATACCTGTGAGAGAGACCACACACAGTTAGAGGAAAATGACGTTGAAAATTGTCTCGCTCCTCTGTCCCATCAGCAAGCTCGGTTTCCTTAGAAATACAGTACTAAGTAACACTAGCAAGTGTACAATCATTGTACCCTAGAAAGAGTTTGTGTTCTAAATTCCAGTGTTCTTTCATAGGCTGATGAACTGGGCTTCTCTACCTAGAAAGAAACCTTTGACTTCCTTAACTGCCTGAAACTGCTTCCCTTGAGTCAGAACTTAGCAGTAACCTTCCTGCTTCCTCTCCCTCTGATCCTCCTTCCTCTCACCTCCACCCAGGCTCTTCTGCCTCTTAGAGTTAAGGGTTCCTGCATATCTCCCCTAACAGAAGAGAGTGAGAGCCAGCTAATGGCCTCACCACTAGACCCCCTCTTCCGCACTTACTACTTAAAGGTGGTTTCCAGGTAAGACTTAACTGAGAGCTATTTATTTGATAAAAGATTTCATACCTTAATTGTTCAACAAGTTTTGAAAATTATTAACTAAAGCAAGCACAAGGTACCCCAAATTTACCATATCTCATTTTTTCTTCAAGGAGTTAAGCACGTTTTCCTTAACTGTTTTCTTCTACATCTATTTATTTGTGGTAGAGCTGGTTTTCCTTGGGGTCTCTAAAATCAGATAATGTGCTCTTGCTTCTAAACTTATTTCTAAATAAAAAACTAGTCATATAAGGATAGTCTTGGGCCATACCATATATTTTGATACAACATCAAGGAAGTTAATATTTATACCTACCTACCTAAGGGAATTTTAAAGAAAATTGTATCTTTGATTTTCCTAATTTTGGAGAAAAAATTTTCTGTTTCTGTTTATATAAAATATCAAAATTATGTGATGCTGAACCTATCTTGTGTTCACTGTATTGTACATTATTAATAAATGAATAGCAGAGGAATTTCTTTTATATTTTTCTGTCTAAAATTATGCTTAGGACTAAGGCAAGCAGGTCATCTTTCTTTGGTGACTTCTTTACACAGGCCACTGCTTCTAGTGCTTCTCTAAGTGTTTATGAAGAAATGTTATGAGAAATTTCTTAGATCAAAACTATCACTTTGTCCTTGCAACCTGTACATGTTGATCTTGTGAGCACAGGAATAAACTAAGCAACACTTAAACACACCGCAAAAGACCTTGCTATGGGCTGTGTGCAATGGCTCATGCTTGTTATCCCAGTACTTTGAGAGGCCAAGGCAGAAAGATGGCTTGAGGCCAGGAGTTTGAGAGCAGCCTGGTCAACATAGTGAGACCCCATCTCTATAAAAATGTTAAAAAATAAAATTAGCCTGGTGTGGTAGCATGTGCCTGTATACCCAGCTACTCAAGAGGTTGAGGTGGGAGGATCTCTTGAGCCCAGGAGTTCGAGGCTGCAGTGAGCTATGATCATGTCTCTGCACTCCAGCCTGGGCAATGGAGCAAGACCTTGTCTCTTAAAAAAAAAAAAGACCTTGCTATTTCCCCTCAATTCTTCATTTTGAAAATATTCAGATTTATAGAAAAGTTGAAAGAATAGACCAATGAATACTTATTGTTAGCCTATTATCACATTTAATACTTTTCCTTGTTTTTATTGAAACAATAAAAATAAGTGCAGACATCTTGGGTTTCCTCAGCCTGCATCTTCTATGGATAAGGACACTTTCCTGCATAACCACAATACTATTATTGCACCTTAGAAAACTAACAATAATTTCCTAATATTGTCTAATAAACAACCCATGTTCCATGTTCAGATTTCCCCAATTGCCCCAAAATGTCTTTTTAGCTTTTAAAAAAGCATCAACCCAGAATCCAACCTAGGTTCATGAATTGGTTGTGTCTCTTTTGTCCTTTTAAATCTAGAACAATTCCTCCCTTTTGGGTGTGTATGTTTCATGTCACTGACCTTTTTGAAGGATCTAGGACAGTTGTCTTGTAGAATGCTTCACAATCAGGATTTGTCTGTTTCCTTGTGTGCGTTCTATTTTTGGGGTTTTTTTTGGTGAATATTTTGAAATGCACATACAGAAATGTGCTTAAGTTATAAATATGTGGGTATGTGGGTTTGTGAAAGTTTACTTTTCAGCCTCTGGGATTTTAAACTTTTGGCTACTTTGCAAACCCTTGTCTCTGTACTTCTTTCTCCATTGCCTGTAGAGAATGCCTATTGCCAAGACAATTTCCTGGCACTTTCCTATAGATCAGGGTGGTAAGGCTGGGCGGCATTCAATTTAGGCAGTTCCATTGTACTTATCTCAGATCTCCCACCGGGGTTTCAGTTAAAGAAGTTATTGTTCAGTTCTCCTTCTAAAAATGTTGCATTATGTAATTATCCTGCCTTTAGGAGATTTGGGTTGTCTTTATACCATGTGAATGAATTGGCTATCAGGAAATTCATTTTAAAGCTTTTGGTGATCTAATTCAATTGTTAAAACTGCTTTAATAACTAGGTTGTAGAAGACACAATATAGCAGGTCCTTGAATAATGTTGTTTTGTTCAATGTCTTTTTGTTATAATGTTGATGAGAAAAAAAAATGAATTCCTGGCTGGGGCCACTGTCAGTGGAGTTCACACTTTCTCCCCATGCCAGTGTGGGTTTTCTCTGGATGCTGCAGTTTGCTCCCACATTCCAAGGAAGTGCACGTGAGGTTAACTGGTCCCATTCTGAGTGACTGTGGGCATAGATTATGAGTGCACCCTGCCATGGGATGCTGTCCTGTCCAGGTGTGGTTCCTGCCTTGTGCCTTGAGCTGCTGGGATGGGTTCTGGCCACCCTTGATCCTGAACTGTAATAAGCAGGTTGGAAAAGGAACGCATGAATAAATGCAAATTATTAGAAAATAAAAATTTGTAAGGTCTACAATAATCCTACAAATGCATGACAATAAACAATGTGGTATGAAAGTGCTCACGGGGTCTGCCATATTTGTGATTAGCTCTGAACTGCATGGCGGTAGGAGATACTCCTTATATTTTCACTTTGCAAACATTTATTCCTTGATTTAACCCCCTACCCCGATGACTGCCGTCATTTACTGATTCACCAAAAATTGGGTAAATAATTATCTTATTTGTTTTTATTAATCTTCTGTAAATGTATGTATAGCTCACATTTATTGCAGTGTTTAATATTAGAAGTGTTTTGGTCTTTATTTAGAAGTTTGGTGATATTTTTATGCCCAGAAATATTATTTGCTGTAGGAACTTAACTCATTTATATTAATTAGTCTATGTAAAATTGGTTTTATTATATGTCCTTTGACTTAAAGCAGCAGTTTCCAAGAACCTATTGATGATTTTAAGAGAGGATTTACTGTACAGGGTTTTTGGCTTGTAACTATCTAGTGCTTTTTTGTTTGCCGAGATTCAGTATCAGTCCAGAAGTGGCTCATGGTCATTTATGAAAAAGGCCAACTGTTAAAAAGTATTATGACGTAGGCCAGCTTTATTTTCACTACCCTAATTACTCTGGCCCCTTGTTGGTATGGTTACTCCACAGCTCTTTCGTGTATCTCTTGTTTTCAGCATACATGCCAAATGCAAATGACAAATGATGGTGTGAATTGGGGTCTTAACCTGGGGTCAGTGGGTCAGTTAATCCCATAAAATGATATGCAAAGTTTGCGTGTATTTACTCTTGTACTTTATTCTGGAAAGAGGTTTTCATAGATTTCATTAACTTTTCAGGGGTGCCCATGAGCCCAGAAATGTTAAAAACACTGACTTAGTTACTTCTTCATAGAGTTGTCCATATTTTCTCTGACCCTTGACATAAAATCTTTTTACTTTTGGTAATCTTTTTATGTACTTGTATTGGATTAAAATATTATAAGGAATAAAATTAAATTCATTCAGAATCTTAGTCATCACCCAAAGATAATCGCCACTTACATATGGGTAACTATTACATGTACATGCACATGCACATGCACATATTTTAAGAAATCATTCTTTATGAATTATTTCTTCTTTACTAAATTTAGATCAATAACATTTTTGTTTAATTGCTATAGAGTAGACTATGGTATCCATAAAACTATATTTAAACAGTCTCCTATTGATGGACATAGCTACTGTATTTGTACTTTAATAGGAATCAAACCTTAGGCAACAATAGCAGAATACTAGATAGGAACCTGGGGCTTTTGTTGATTACAGGAGCCCTCTTCCTTTGTCCTACCTTTCTAAGCCCCACATCAAAGGTTAGGCTCTGGCCTTTGGGTGAGAGAACATATTTGCTTTTCTTAAAACAAAAGGGAAGTGTAGTTCCGCACTCTTCTCTAGCCCCCAAGATAGTAACATGATTTGGCAAGTCATTTCAAATCAGTAAAGAATACAATAGGTTTTCTTTAGGATCAATCCACTTTAAAGCAGCTCCATTTAAATCTGTTCCCAATTTTCAGGGTTCAAATGGGCCTACATTTATATAGTTTACCTTATATTTTTAAAAAGTATTCATGAAAATTTTTGTGGGAAAAAATCCAATACTTTAATTGTTAAAACACTTGGATCATGTAGCCTGGGAGAGACTTTACCACATATAAATATGTATGATTTCCCTCAGTTTGTGTGTGTGTGTGGGGTCCATATTTTCCTATGATATATTGTTGAAAGAAGTGTTGTTGATTGTCTTTTCCTCTTTTTCTGTCTTATCTGTTTACCAATGACACTACCAGATTAGAGGCTGCACCATTCAACACCCATGGGTCCAGGGGTGGTAACTGTTCTCATCTGGCTATGAGTGATTAATGGTGTTTATGTCATGGCATAAATCACATTTCATTGTTCAATCAGCTGAGACTCAGTCCATTAAAAAAATTTACTCTACAAAAATCAATAACCAGTGGTTTTTGGAAAGGAGCAGTTCTTTAATAGTTATTCTCCAAGTCTGTCTGTAAAGATAAATAATCAAATTACTGTACTCACTAAAATAGTACAGGTAACAAGAATAAAAATGACCTTAAGTAAGATAAAGGATGACCTTAAGTAAGGACAGATAGGAAGCCATTTTTAGGAAGATAGAAAGCAGCCAAAGAAACCCAATACCCTCTTAAAAGTCTTTAAGAATGTCACCCTTTTATACAGAGCCAGCCAAAAGCAAAATCTCAGAAAGCTCAAGATGGATTTTCAGAAAAGCATGGAAAATAAACTGGGTTGATAATAGCATGCTGTGAGTGACCTAATGCCACTCACAACTCCCTATGGATTGTAGCTACAATACAGAAAATCAATTTTATTTACTTTTTGCCTCAAGTTTGCCTAATACCTTATTGTCATTACAAAAATATAAAGACTCTAAATAAATAAATTAGCCAAGATGATGAAATTTTATGTAAAATAAAATGGAAGACAGCTTTTTTGGGGGGAAAGAATAGAGAGCTACATCTTACGTACCTCACTTTGTGGGAAATATTACGTGAACTTCTAAAATAATGGGGTTTACACCTACTATGTGCCCACAAAAAAGAAAAATAAATAAAATAAAATAAAATAATGGTTTTGACCATGCATAGCCACAGGCCTAAACAGATTGAGATAAGGTTAGTAGTCCTGATGCAATGAGAGTTTATTTCACGTACCTTGGGTGAGTGTTTTGGGATGTGGCTCACACAGCCTGTTTGTGCTGCAGTTGCCACTGCTTTTGTGGGAAGCCCAGTGTTTTTGCTCAAATTGGAGCACGCCTCACTGATTTCTGCCTGTAACTTGCTTCTTAGGAATCCATGGCTGCAAGTTACATTTCAGGAATTCGAGTTATACCAGTTTTGCATCTTTACCATGAGTCTCAGCGAAGTCGAATTCTCAGTAGGAAAGTCAAGACTTCCTTTTGATGTGTCATTATGTTTATAATTTTGCAGCAGAGATAGTCAACATCCTTGTTTCATTAGTAAGCCAGTGGCTCTGTAAATAATCACAAACACAATCCAACAAAGAAGGAAGGAATAACATCTTGTGCCTTTTCCCTCTGTGGAAGATATAACACTTTTATGCAAGACATGACCTACAGATTTGCTCCAGCTAGATGAAGGGAGGACTAACTTTCAGGCAAAGTGCTTTGTAAAAGCATCCTGTTTCTCATTTCACTGTGTAATGACCAGGAGCTGAGAAGAGCTCTGTTTCCTGTCACTGCGCTGCATCATTCTCATTTACATTATTGGCAGCTGTTACTTTGCTGGAAGTTTAAATTACCTCGAGAACTCTAAACTGAGTTCAGATGTTTGTTTATTGGTGCTGCCATAGGCTTCTGAAAACAGTCTTTTGTGTTCTCCCAGGCTTAAGAAAAGGCTCTTCTCAGAATCAGCCCTTCCTCCCTCCTTGCTCTTTTCTGGGAACCTGCTTCAGTCTCATGAAGAAAATTAAATAAAGAGGACAGGGGCTTAAAACTGGTCAGAACGGAGTCTCCAGTGGTGAGGTGACTTGAAGCGGAAAGGAGTTGGGACTTAACATCCTGCATTTGTGCTTTGTTTTCGAAACTTCGCGTTAGTTGCATTAATGAATTAAGCAGCAGGCTAGTAATGGAAAATGTTTCTACTGTCCTGGTGGGGGAGCCAAATACTATAGATTTGTAACAGGAAGGCTGTTGATACTGGCTTCATTGTTGGGCCAGTCATTTGTGAGCTGGTGGCCGGACCACAGGCCACACACTTCTTCCGTGCAAATCTTCATGTATTGGAACTGCCTGTGTATTGTTTTTACGATTGGAGACTTGGCTAAGAAAAGATGGTGAGCCCCGTGTTTCATTTTTTTGGTTTCTGTATATTCCCTCAGCTCTGAGGATGGTGCAGGATATGCCAGACCCAGTTTGGGGGCAGGGAGGGCGGTGGTGGTCAGTGGGGGGGATGTTTAAATCGATGAGCATATGTGAGTATTTTGCTGTTAATGCTTTTTCTGTGTCATTCTCTGTAGAGTTCCGGGAACGCGTCCTATCGCTGCTCTATGTCTTCCTCTGCGGATTTTTCCGATGAGGATGATTTCAGCCAGAAATCTGGCTCCGCATCCCCAGCTCCGGGAGACACCTTACCCTGGAATTTGCCTAAACATGAGAGATCGAAAAGAAAGATTCAAGGGGGCTCAGTGCTGGACCCTGCTGAGAGGGCAGTGCTTCGGATAGCAGGTAAGAGCATCTGGGGAAGGGGATGGAGTGGGGGAAGAGAGTTGCGGAAATTCGCCCATCTACCTCCTGGGGGGCCATAGCGGGAGCTGATGCACTGGGCAGGAATCTGTGCTCAAGGTGGGGAAGGATGATGGCCATGTTTACTTTATGCCTTGTTTTACCGATAGAGCCATTTGCCCTGCCTGCTGGTGACTAAGCTGTTTGGCCCTGCCTTCTGGTTGGATGAATCGATTCCTTTGAAATGCAAGGAAATATTTACAGACATTTGCACTAAACTTTCCTATTTACTGCATTAGTTACCATAACATTCTGAAAGTATTAGCTCCAGTGATTGCTAGTATATTTGCGGGAAGCTGGAAGTAAGCAGCCTTTATTTTCATTTTTGCCCAGGGGCACTGAGCTACGCAGATTGAGAAGATTTACGGTTTTTGGTACCCAAGATTGCAAAGCATATTCCAGCAACTTGCATATTGTTTTTCTTTAAATGTAGCATCTCTGTCTGCATCATCGTATCCATAGCAGCTTTCTGTCCTTAGTGCTTTTGAGGGTTTGGCCATCACGCCTTCCTGATTAATTAATACATGAGACGTGCCAGTGTTTCTGTTCTGTGTTACCCGGTGTTCCCTTGCATTGGCCCTAAAAGCTGAACCAGAAGTGATGGCTTGTTTTACCCAGCTGAAAGCTGAGAACACTGTGGAAATCAACCTTCCAACCCCTGCGTGGTTTGTGTGTATGTGTCCCGTGCATGAGAGGTGCTTCCAGGGGTGTTGTTCCTTTCTTCCCTCAATAGTTTTTTTTTTTTTCCTTCTTGGAAATGGTAACAGGGCAGGATGGAATGTGTCCTTGGGGACTTTCTTGCAAAGGCAGAAGGCCAATTGTTCTTTAAGTTTGTTTCTGCATTCAGTGGTTCAGGCTTCCTTTCCTTCCCTCTCTTCCACTCTTAACTCTGGGGGTCCCTTTCCACAGGTTTTTTTTTTTTTTGCCTCCTATACTATATTGCAAAGGTGGTACTTTCTCTTCCTCCAAGGGGGCTGGAGGGGACCAGCCATCAAGGCAGCTGAGAACCCCCTTTTTGTCCCCCCAGTGGGATTTTCTGATTACGGGAAAAACAAACAGTGCCTAGCCAGCCATTCTCTAGTCAGGGTTTCTGGGGCAACAGCCTTGAGCTTCTTCTGGCTTCCGCTGTGAGATGCTGGCTGGTCTCACCCAAGCCTTTGAGGAGCAAGGGGTGGAGTGAGAAAGGGGAGGTGGAGGGAGGATGGAGACTGAGAGTGAGCAGGGGTAGACTTGGAGAGTCAAGGCAGACCAGAAAATGTTTAGTCACTGAGGCCTGCCTCCTTGCCCTGTTGAGAACTTTCCCGCAGGTCTGAGGCTCCAGCGAAACGCATGCCTGTACAGATGACACTGCCCATACCAGATGTTTGACTCAGCAGAAAGGGAAGATAGATGAAAGGAGAGTGTGAGTGAGAAGTTACTGGGGGCTGATGGCCCACTTAGGGTATCAAAATAGGATGCCTGTTCTATGTATTTTTTGGAAGGTAGAAGGTGCTTCTGGGCTGAGAGTTTTGATAGTAGTGGCAGAGATGGATATTTTGCTTTCAGTAATGAGGGAGGGAGTTATGACAGAAGGACAGGGCAGGTGTTTGTTAGGGGGAATGAAATTATATAAATTGGGAAAAACTCTACTGGGCAGGAAGTCATGAAAAATTGGTAGTACTAACCATCATTGTACACTGCAGGTGGGGAAGACATTGAAGAACTCTATGTTCTAATGGGATGCAGGGTACATGAAGGTGCTGATGCTATTAGTAGACTGTGGAGTCATTGATGCAGGGTCCATTGCTTCTTAATTGTAAAATGTTCACTGAGTTTGTAGGGATAGCTGTGAAGTTGGTGGCAGGTGATGCACTGGGGATCTCAAAATTCCATTCTTTAAAACTTACAGGCCAGGCGTGGTGGCTCATGCCTGTAATCCCAGCACTTTAGGAGGCCCCGGTGGGCGGATCATGAGGTCAAGAGATGGAGACCATCCTGGCCAATATGGTGAAACCCCATCTCTACTAAAAATACAAAAATTAGCTGGGTGTGGTGGTGTGCACCTGTAGTCCCAGCTACTCTGGAGGCTGAGGCAGGAGAATTGCTTGAACCCAGCAGGCAGAGGTTGCAGTGAGCTGAGATCTTGCCACTGCACTCCAGCCTGGTGGCAGAGCAAGACCCTGTCTCAAAAAAAAAAAAAAAAAATTACATGAATTCTTCAAAAGCAGAAAAAAATAAAATGAAACAACAAACAGCAGGGAAGCATATGATTTAATTTAATTAATTAATTTATTTTGAGACAGATTCTCTCTTTGTCACCCAGACTGGAGTGCAGTGGCATAACCTCGGCTCACTGCAACCTCCACCTCATGGGTTCAAGTGTTTCTCCTGCCTCAGCCTCCCAAGTAGCTGGGACCACACGCATGCACCACCATGCCCAGCTAATTTTTTTTTTTGTATTTTTAGTAGAGATGGGGTTTCACCATGTTGGCCAGGCTGGTCTTGAACTCCTGACCTCAAATGATCCGCCCACCTCAGCCTCCCAAAGTGCTAGGATTACAGGCGTGAGCCACCACACCTGGCCTATGATTGTATTTTAAATAAATATTGGTAAATTAGCTTTTTGCTAGACAAGTCATAAACAATAATCATACATGGAGGATAGACTTGGGAGGTCAGTCCACAAATATATGTTTAACTTATAATGTGGCTAAATTATGAAATTTAGATATATGATATGTTAAACTGGCCACTGATCACCCAGTGTGAGGATGAGAGTACAGGTTATCTAATGGAACTTGGTGCTGTGGATACTATGAAAACATACAATTGAAATTTCAACTTCTAATTTTGTTATATCTTTGCATACTCTTCCTGAAACTTACCCCCTCCCTGAAATTCACCCTTTTTAGGAAATGAGGTGAAGTTCAGAAATGGTGTGAGGATGTCTATAGTGGTCATTACTTAGTAATAAAAGAGCTGAGAGTTTAGTATTTTTATTTGTTTTTAAGGTCCTAAAAATAGGATTGTGAAAATGTCTATTGAGTCAAAAAGACTATGTGGTCTGGGGGATACCTTAATTCACCCACATTTAGCAACTACTTATTGAGCCCCTGCAATAAAATGAAGATTAGCACACAGTTCTGCCTTTAAAAAATCATAGTTTCAAGAGAGATTGGTGAATGGATACAAACTTACAGTTAAAAGAAATGAGTCCTAATATTCCATAGCAGAGTAGGATATCTATAGTTAGCAATAATATATTGTATATTTCAAAATAGCTAGAAGGAAGGACTTGAAATATTACCAATACATAGAAATGATAAATGCTTAAGGTGATGGATACCTGAGATACTCTGACTTGATCGTTACACATTCTATGCATGTAAAAAATACTTGCAGTATGGTACCCTCATTAATATATAAAATATCATGTATCAGTAAAATAAAAAAGAATAAGCTGGAAAAGAAAGGTCATAGTCTAATACGATAAATGGATGTGTTGTTAAATAGTTACAACGTGGTAATTATTAGTTGTTACAGGGATTAGTTGTGATGGCTATAAGCACCTAAAATTAAAAGAACCCAGAGGAGAGTGTAATTAACTTGTGGGGAGAAGGGAGGCATGGGAGGTTCCTGAAAGGTTTCTGAGAGGAAGTGCCACTTGAACTGAGATTTAAAGAGCTTGATGGAATTAGGGTGAAAGGGAAGCCCACTTTAGAGGGATGCAACTACAAGAACAAAGGTAGGGAGATGGGTTTAAATGGGAACTGCAAGTAATGTGTGTTGCTAAGTGTGGGATTTGGAAGGGAAAGGCAGAAACTGTAAAGATGTTTGTGTACAATCCTGAGGCAACTGGACTATTTATGTTGTAAGTGCTAGGGAACCGCTGAAAGATTTTTAAGCAATGGAGTGGCATAATCAGGTTTACGGTTTGGAAAGTCATATTAGTGATGGTGTCACATGTCTAACACTTCTTATTATTTATTTATTTAAAAATTTATTTATGAGTTGAGGGTTTGTTCTGTTGCCCAGGGTGGAGTGCACTAGCACGATCACAGCTCACTGCCACCTCTAAGTGCTGGACTCAAGGGATCCTCCCACTTCAGCCTCCCAAGTAGCTAGGACTACAGGTGTGTACCACTATGCTTGGCTTATTAAAATTTTTTTTTTATAGAGATGGGTTCTTATTGTGTTGCCCAGGCTGGACTCGAACTCCTGGGCTCAAGTGATCTTTTCCACCTGGGCCTCCCAAAGGGCTGGGATTATAGGAATGAGCCACAGGGCCTGGCCAACTTCACTTTTTTTTTTTTTTTTTTGAGACAGGCTCTTCTTCTGTTTCTCAAGCTGGATTGCAGTGGTGTGATCTCAGCTCACTGCAACCTCTACCTCCCGGGCTCAAGCGATCCTCCCACCATAGCCTCCCAGGTAGCTGGGACTAAAGGTGTGTGCCACCAATTCCTGGCTAATTTTTGTATTTTTGTAGAGACAGGCTTCCACCATGTTGTGCAGGCTAGTCTCGAACTCCTGGGCTCAAGCAATCTGCCCACCTTGGCCTCCCAAAGTACTAGTATTACAGGCATGAGCCACTGTGCCTGGCCCAACTTCACATTTTTAGTTTTTAGTGCTTTTGTATGTGTTGTGGTTTCATCATATTAAAATCTGAGACTATAGTATGTTTACTTCTTATCTCCTAGGGTCAATGTGAGCATAAAACAATGAAATATAAGGAAAGGGGCTTTTAAACACCCATTGTATAAATGCTTTTTACATATAAGCAATACAGATCTGCTGTTGTTAGCTACAGGATATTTTAAGTTGGGTTTTTCAGTGATAAACTACCTATAAAGTTACATGGTTTGTCAGTGATAATGCTATTTTAAGAAAAGGATTTTTGTCCTATCCAAATTCTTTGAAGTTGGAATTGAAGGATCAAAGGCTAATCAGACTTTGAACTCAGGCAGACTTGAGTTTTAATTACTTCTCTGTCCATGACTAGTTGTGTTTACTTGGACAATTTACCAAACTTAGCCTCAGTTTCTTTATCAAAGGGTCATGGTTGTGGTGATTAAATATAATAGTGAATGCAAACAATTCTGCTGACTCCTTGGCACATCAAATGCTCTATAAATTATAGTTTACCCATGGCTAGATGTTCTTCTAAAAACTTAATCTGGTATCCTATTTAGACCTCCCAAGAACTCCATGAAGTACGTACTATGATTTTCTTCATTTTCAGTTCAGAATCTGCTGAGAAAGGAAGAGAAACTTTGCCAAGGTCCTAATGTCAAGAAGCAGTAGAGCTAGGATCTGAATTCAGGCAGTCTTTACTCCAAAGTCCAAGCTATTTACTGCTATGCTTTTGCCTCTTCTCTATGGAATACACTATTATTATTAGCATATTGACCCAGTGTTACCCTTCTAAGAATGCATGGGGTAAAGGCTGTTTTTAAAAAAATCCCAAATGCTGCTTCTGCTCATTTTGACTGGTTCCTTAAATGGATGATTAAAATTATTGAGTGTGTGCTAACTATATTCATAAAATTGGGTGCTACTGGGTGTCAGTCTCTGATGAAGGCTCAGACGTGCCTTCAGTGACCTTACTCATTGTAAAGGAGACATTTTTGAGAGACCTATGTCTATACATGTGTGTTCTGTAAATGAATGACTCTCAGGGACTTAATTGCTAACCCCTTTATTTCAAGGTGTCCCATGTGATGCCTGGTTGTTACTTCATGAACTAATGTGCACACAAATGCATATCGAGCTGTAAGAAAACTCTAGTAACCTTAAAGACTTACTGGGACAATGGTTCAAACGCAGATTATAAACCAGTGGTCAGGATAGAAAAAAAAGATGTGGTCTTGCTTTGTTTGGAGGAACAAAAGGAGGCCAATTGCTGAGGAGGAGTGCTCCAGTTCTATCTCAAGTTAGTTTATTTTCCACGAGTACACAATTTTTTCTTTCAAGAGGAACTCATCCCTATGTAAGCATTAATGGAAAATGGTCCATAGTTCACAACACCCAACGCTAACAAAGAAATAAAAAATCATGGAGGGCAAAACATTAGTATACGTGAAAGGAGGAAATAGGGAAGGAAGATTTAGACAAGAGGTGAAGTTGACATAGATCGGACCGTCAACAATCAGCTGATTTATCTAATAATAGTAGTAGCAATGAGGTATCATCCTGTCACTGTACTCCAGCCTGGATGACAGAGTGAGACCCCACCTCCTAAATAAAGTAGTAGATGCAGCAGCTAATCCTTATATAACACCAGACATTATTCTAAACTTCATTTACTATACAACTTTATGAGTTAGGCACTATTATCGCTGTTTTACTCATGAAGAGAGGCTCAGAGAGGATAAGTAACTTGCCCATGTGACACAGTAAGGAGTGAAGATTCTATCTACAGCAGCCTGACTTCACTGTTTTTTTTTTTTTTGAGATGGAGTCTTGCTCTGTCGCCCAGGCTGGAATACAGTGGCGTGATCTTGGCTCACTGCATCCTCCACCTCCCGGGTTCAAGCAGTTCTCTGCCTCAACCTCCCGAGTAGCTGGGATTACAGGTACCCACCACCACGCCTGGCTAAATTTTGTATTTTTAGTAGAGATGGGATTTCACCATCTTGGCCAGGCTGGTCTTGAACTCCTGACATCGTGATCCACCTGCCTCAGCCTCCCAAAGTGCTGGGATTACAGGCGTGAGACACCACGCCCGGCCATTCATTACGCTTAAACACATCCATTTACATGCCTGGGTATCAGTTGGTTCCTCCGATTGACCCTTAAACTCACCCACTTTAGTATATAATACACATATATCTAATTTAAGGGAACTGTATCCATTTTACTCAGTTTAATGGATACTAGTACTATGTAGAATGAATAATAAGGAGAGAGCAGGAGAGAGGTGATAAATATGGGGCTGTTGTGAACCAATAGGCCCGCCGCGGAGCCCAGCAGCAGATGCGCCTGCGGGCTCTGGGGGGCAGAAGGGAGGGACCGCAGGCTGGTCCTCGGCAGCCTCGCGGCGGCCGGGCCCTCAGGCGCAGGCGCGGCCCGGCTGTCAGGCGCTGATGCGCGGGGCCACCTGCAGAGGCCTCCTCACCCCGTCCCCGGGATGTCCCCTAGACGCGGACCCCCGTGCCCTCTTTGCCCTGTGCTGTCACAGAGTGACCTGAATCCTCCCACGCCAAAAAGATGGGTGGAAGAAAGTATTTCCAACCCTCCCCCCGATCATCCCTTACCCAGGGAGAGCCGCTGGCCCCTCAGCAGGGGGCTGCGCACGGCGGTGGAGCGATCTGCGGCTTTGTTTCTCAGGCACCTGTTGTGGATCCCAAATAGAAACGTCGCCCTTGGGGATCCGGGACCGGGCAGCCAGTGTCCGGGGGTGGGCGTGCTTGGCCGCACGGTCCACCCGGGTGGGCGGGCCTGGGGAGGGGGCCCGGGGCGCGTGGCTCTGCCTGGGAGGGAGGGGCCGAGCGGCGCCGGGGCCGGAGCTGAGCCAGCCGGGGCGCTGACCGCCGCGCTCGCCCCCTCCCTTCCGCCCTCCGCCCTCCACCCTCCTCCCTCCCTCTCTCCCCGGCGCGGGCGAGTGTCTGCAGCGCGGCGGCCAGGAAATGCCGCAGATGCGCCGCGCAGCATCCCCGGTGGAGGCAGCGCGCCGGTCCTCCCGCACCGCCGCCGCGGCCTCGGCCCTGCCCGGAGCACGCGCCCCGTGCAGGGCCAGCAGAGCGGTCAGCGCGGCCGCAGAGGGTCCGGGCGCCCGCCGGCCCCCGCCCGCCCTCGCCGCACTCCCGGCTCCTCCGCTTGGCGTGGCGCTGCTCGTCGCCGCCCCTGGGCTCGCCGAGATTTGCCGCTGCTGAAACCCGAGAGGGACTCAGGCTCCCGGAGCGGGGCGGCCCACCATCGGCCTGCCCGGAGGCCTGGGCGTTTCCTTTGCCGGCCCCGGCGCCCGCAGCCCCTTGCGCCCCCGCTCTGCGTCTGCGGCTTCCGTGCTGCTCCCCAGCGTGCTGCTCCTTCCTCTTTTCCAGTTCCCAAGGCTGTGTCTTGCTGACCGCGATACTGTCCGGGGGTTACGAGGGGGAGAGGGGAATTGGTCAGTCATCGCTTAGATAAACTTCGGCATGGCGGGTTACCTCTCCCCTGCTGCTTACCTGTACGTGGAGGAGCAGGAGTACCTCCAGGCCTACGAGGATGTCCTGGAGAGGTACAAAGGTATGTGGTCCCTGCCCTGGGGCTGCGGAGCTTGGCTCGGATCAGAGAGGCAACCGCTGCCTTTCCTTAATCAGAGCCACCACTGCTTGGGCACGAGTAAACAGGTGTCTGGACCAGTCTTGGGAATGGACCAGGTCTTTTTGCATGGGATTTAGTACCCCCAGCGCAGGGAGGATGGTGGGGTGGGCGACAGTCCGGAGACGCCCTTAGATGAGCGGTAGAGAGGGGGGAAGGGGGTTTGGTTTCCAAGAAGCACATTGCGCTTTCTTTCCCTTGTGAAAGCTCTTAAGCACTGCGCGTAATCATAATTCTTCCTGGGAGGGTGGATACCGATTATTCTCTATGGGATTACTAACGCATTGCTGCTGCTGCTTGGCTAGGGTATTGGTTAGCCCTGTAAAAAAGGTTCAGCATCACTAGATCATTTTCCTTAAAATGATCTTACTTATTTGAAAAAGTTTGTGACTATATACTTACTCTGATATATTGTAAAAATTATAGCATGATGGATAAAAGACTTTAGTGAGTTTGTTGTAAATTTAAATGTAAAGAGTATATTTTGAGATTTTTTTCTGCTCATCCTTTATGTTCAGGAAATTCTATGCCAATTTGATATTTATGTTTTAGTATAATGTTTACTTTGACTTCATAGTTAAATATAATGACGAAATATAAGTTGCAGCTGCCCATTTTTTAAGTGTTTTTGTCTCTGGAAATGTATTTTTAAGTGTGTATATACCATCTTTTTATTGTGGCTCCCAAAACACGCCGAACTCAAGAGCAGCTCACAGAGGTTTAACGTATTTATAGTGAATAGTGACCCATTTCATGGGTAGGATTCAGATGGTTTTATATCTTTTGAATATTTGCTTTGGGTTTGGTAACTCAAATGTCAGTAAATTTAGTGGTATTATATGGTTAACAATGCATGTAGTTTTCTATTAGTAGAAAGTAGAAATAAAAAAAATTGAACTAAACAATAAAATTCCAAATCCCCCAAAAGCCCAAATACACTCACAATTGTTCTCTCCCTTTGTAGAATATGTTTTATAACCGAAATTCTTGCAATCCATGTAGAATTTTGTAGACAGTACAGTGAGAATTCCTTTGTGCCGAGACTCTTATTGTGTATAATACCGCCACAGAGCAAGTGCAGTGATATTTTAGGCTAAAGCACATTTGTGACATTTGTGTGTGTGTGTGTGGGGTAATATACTCATGTTTACCTCCATCACTCCATTTTAAAGTAAGGTTTCTAATTATTTGTTTCCAGAGCTTTAAAAAAGAGAAATATTGCAATATAGACCAACAAACCTTGTTGAAGAAATACATCTGTGCTCTATACAGTCAGAAACAAAAAAACCTGAAAGTTCTAAAGTAGATACATTTTACACTTTTGAAAAAAATTATAGCTGAATGAATTTTTGTCACATGAAGTTTTACCTAAGTGACACGTGGGTGATTTCAGGTGACTGAAAACAAGTGCTTATTTGACTTCGTCTAAAAGAAGCAGGCATTGTTTAAAAGCTTGTCTTTGCCTTTGGAAATAAAAGGAAATTAAAGATCTGAAGGCCAGTGTACAACAATCAGTATTGCCCTTAAACATACACATTTTCAAACATATTGTTCAGACGTCACTGAAAAAATGATGGAAGTTTTCCTCATTTTTACTTATGGTTTTTAAAATGCTTAGTTCATCAATTTGTACTTGGGCTTTATAGCTGTGCTATGTTTCATTTAGTCATAGAAAGGAAAGTAAGAGTATTGGGCAGTGTATTCCATGAAAAGCTGGAGACCTGGAAAACTCATTGTTTCCCGATGTGTTTTGAAGCCAGTTATGATTTCCCATCAGTATCCAGTATGATGACTTCACTACAGTTCTTATTATCCTGATGACTTGCTGTGGGGACTGATCTAATCAGAAAAGAATTGTAGGCTTTGAATAGGGAGTGTCAGTTCACTAAACGTTCAGAGTACGGTTGCTCACTTTCTGAAATCATGCATTGTTCAAAACATTTTATGTTATCACTTAAAGAGAAGTCATTTCGATTTTTATTTCTGACAGAGTTCTTTGGTTACAGAATGAGTTTGCATTCATCTAGAATATTATCAGGTTGCCAAGTTATCATATGCCTCAGCTGTTGAGTAGTGTAAGTGGTGGAGTCAGCTGGAACCAATTCAAAATCTGCCTGTTGTCAGAAATGTAGAATTGTAATAATCCATAATGTTAGGAATTATGAGCATTAGATTTAGAAGTCGAGAGTTTTGTTAGGTCTAGTCGTCAGACAGCCTTGAGAGGACTTCAAATCAGACTCTGTAGAAAAACAAGAATAGTGGAGAGTGAACTCTAATTATTTATGGTGTAGTCAGTCTATTCTTGTATCTTGCTTTGGTCCATTACTTCTGGGCAAAAATAGGCAACTGTTTGCTGAATTAGAATAACACAGAAAGAGCTATTTGCTACAAAGAAGGGTGCAGTGTTCTGATTCATATTCGAGTCCCGTTACTTGTAAAATATATTCATGGAATATTCAGGGCCATCTGATTAAAAAAACATATTTCTTCAGCTGATACCAAACTTCGGCTGAATAAAGGCATTTATTTTTGAGTAAAACATAATTCTTTATTATTGTTTGTGCTAGAAATTGTATACATCAGAGTGGCTTTCTTTTATATCTATAGTAAATTATCCAGTGTATATACTGTGTAATACAAAACGTTCTTAGTAGCTTAGCTTAAAAGGTACAGTACTATCTTATTTTTCTTCTAAAGTGTAAGGAAACTAACCCATATGCTGTTATTATAAATGATTAATTAGTTCTCATCTTATGAAATTCTGCTTTTTGAATGTATCATTGGAATACTTGTTTTCCCAACACATTGTTACTTTGTATTATGATGTTAAGTGAGAAAATGAGATAATGTGAATTCAATACATTTTATTCTATACTTTATAGATGTAATTTAAAAATGTTACATTATTTTGGTCCACCAAAATGGTTATTTTTCTATTGATCTGGAAGTAAATCCGTTGTACCTAGACAACTGTAATGAAAGTGTTGCATTTATCATTCTCTGTGAAAGCCGAATGGAATGGTCGTTTTGGTTACTTATCTGTAATATTACTAACCCCACTCCACCCCATCACCCCCTGCAAACTGCTGTTTAGGCAATAGGCAAAGTTTTCTCTGTTTTTTACAAATACCTTGTATAATTGCTTTAGTTTCTTCTCTCATTAGGGCTATAAAATCTGCTTATGTGCATGGCAACAAAAGGAACGAAGACTACCATAATTTTCATTTTCAGTTTGGGTTTATTGCCTTTATTGATAGGTGATTAGTAAAAATTCTGTCATTTTACTCTGTAAATTGGCTCTGACACTCCCTTGAATTGAAAATTGGAGGATACAGGTTTCAGGGAATTTCTTTGCAGCGTGTAGTGGTCTAGCTCAGTGGTTTTCATTTGGCTTCTAGGATTCTGCAAAAACTTGATTTCAAATTTCTTCTGCTCATGCTCTGTTCATAGGTTAATAGTTATATAATAAGTGAACTTTAACTGTGCTGCATCATGATAATATTATAGCTAGTTGTAATAGTGTAAGTCTGGGATTTTTGTTTTCTTTTAAAAGTGAAACAGGTTGAATTTGCTGAGTGTTAAGATTATGTTTGACTGTTTGTAACAGAAAACAAGTGATAGTGCTTAGCCAAATAGATGTTTTCTTTTTCTTAGGTACTGAGAAGTCCTAAATAGGCAAAACTGGGTTGTAGGGTACCCCCATTTGCCAGTAGGGACTCAGACTCCTCTATTTCTGTGTGGCTATTTATAGTGTATCTTGCAATCATTTTGTGATCACAAGATGGCTGCTCCTCTTCCAGCCCTTGTATCTCCATTCCAGGGGACAGCTGTTCCAGGGGCCATCTCTATCTGCAGGTAGACTAGGAAATGTAGATTTTTAAGCTGGCTTCATTTAGTGCCCTGAATAAAATTGAAGTTTTGTTTGTAAAGAATAAGGAAAGAATGGCAACTGGTTTTGCAATCAGCAGTGTCTGGCACATGGAGGGCAAAGTGTGCTAAAATTGGCAACTTAAAATTTGGATACATATTAACAATCATCACACAATATATTTGACTTCACTAAAGTTTGAAGAAGATCTGAGGGCTCCATGAGGTTTCTGAATATTTTCAAAATGACACAATTGAATGTTTTATGTTACAACATGGGTTTGAAAAGTCATTCTCACCAAATAGGATTAAATTGTGTTTATTGCCTCACACAATAAGGAGTGTATATGAGTTCAGAAATGTGGGAAATTATTAGGTATTGTTAGTGAATTTAATTTTAAACTTCTACTGATGCTCTTTTCAGTTTCTTTTGTTCTTAGAGAGTTATCTCAACATTTATTTAGCCCAGAGACTTTAAAAAGAAGGCTTATGCTTTTTAAAACTTCTAGGTTTTGTTTGTTTGTTTGTTTTGTATTTGAACAATTTGGAGATGCTTGTTTTCTGGCTCAATAACTGTTTTAGGTAATCAGTGTAAGGACAGGTGGTGAAAACAATTTATTGTCTTACTGCTGTCTTGTAGTCTGACAAAGAAGTGCTTGTATTTCTGCCTTTGGGTCATATGTGCTTCAGGATCCTGACTCTGTGGGGAGCTGGAATATTTGACCAAAGCATCTTCATGCAACTGGAGATTATGAAAATATCTGAAGCTATAGAGGTGATAACAAGATGGAATATCTAAGCTGTCATGTTCATTTCTGTTTTAGTTCCACAACTGAGTATGAAAGTGCACAAGAACATACCCAAATCATGTGACCTGGTGGACTAATTGGGAAGAGAAGATGATTTGTAGTTTCGAATGTTTGTTATTTCATATTAACTAAACACAGATGCTTCTGTTTCACGGAAGTCTCTCTGTAATGGCTTTGAATAAAAAACAGGAAAGACTTCCCTGTCCATTTCTTAGCTCTTAATATTTCAGGGATTACATTCTAGCTCCGTCCAAGGAGGAATTTCAGGTAATTATTTGCTGAAGTATGTCATTGTTTCTGTAAGTGATCAAATGAGACCCCTTCTTACTCATTTTTTTTTTCTTGTCCTTTAATGCAATTTTGTTTGCTTTTGTTTTCTGACCTGCTTCATCTCTCCCAAAAGAAGCAAATAATTCTGCTTAGGTTGGGGAAAAGCTTTGTATTTGGGGTCAAATGGGATTTCACCCTGTGAGAAGGTGAAAAGTACCAGGGAGGAAAACTCCAAGAGGAGAAACTAGCAAGACTGTTCCATTTCATTGACATAATTGCCAAAATCATTTTGATCGTTGGCTGAAGTGCACCGTAGGTTTCAGGGAAAGGATTGGTTAGAATTTATAGGAAGATGGAAATGGATGAATGATGGAGGGTTATGCTGTACCAGATTGAAAGCAGTCTTGAGTGGCATGCCCAGGACTGAGTTTGGGCTTTATTCTTTAGGCAGTGAGGGTGACCCTTTATGATCCCCAGCAGGAAGTTAGATAGATATTAGAAAGAGCACTCTCGCAGCAGTGTGGAGGACTGAGTGGAAGGGAAGACTCAGGCAGGGAGACAGGTTAGGTGGGTCCTGTAAAATTATAGTGGTTGGAATGGAAGGCTGATTCAAGAGAAATTTCAGAAATTGTTAGGATGGCTGATTAGTTGGTTCTGCATGTGGGGACAGGAGGCGGGTGCAGCAACTTTTGTTGTTGAAGTTATGTCCAAAAAAGTTTGAAATGTTTCCTTTTTAAGTTTTTTAAAAATTTGTAGTATGTATTTATTAGAAAAGGTGTTTTTAAGACATTTTTATTATTAATCACAATTAGACCTTTCCTGGTAGTTAAATGGAACAAAAGCTATTTTGCTTGACCTTGGAAATACAGCAAGTAGTGTGCCCTAGAAAACTGGAATGCTCTATTTAATGTAGAGCTGTTTAAGTAATACCTTATCAGTCTGTTTGTTGGGAATCCTCTGAGCATGATTAGTAGCATCTTAGAGCAGTGGATCTGTTTTCCATAAGCAAATAAAATAATTGAATACATATCCTTTTAAAAGGTAAATATATACGATGAAAAAACTTTCAATATATTTCAATAATTTTTCATATTTGTTTTTATTTCAAAAATCTTAATTTATTCTTTGTTTATTTTCTACATAAACTTCAGCAAATATGTAGCGTTAGTTTGGTTTGGTGTATAAAAAGTTAAGTGGTTTTATGTTCATTTAAGTTCTCGGCTACCCTACAATTTGAGCATTAAGCCTTAAATTTGTAATTTAAAATTGCAAAACAATAACTACCATTTATGTGTCAACCTACTCATATGCCTGGCATGATGCTGGGTATTGCATGTGAAATACATGTATGTTATGTATATATGTAAGTTTAAAGAATCACATAGCTATAGTGGTAGAAATGGCATTTGAACATCAAATGTATATTTGGCCTAAAGTATATATTTTTAGTGTCATTATATTGACTGGGAGATATTGCAGAAATAGTTATGAAAATATATTTATTAAGATTCTGATTTTGATTAATACTACAACTTTCTGAGATATGTTAAATAAATGCATGAAATTAAAGTTAATAGTTTATACATTTATAGATATTACTTTTATTCAAATATTAGATTTTGGAAGTCAGACTGTTGTGTCTTAGTTGTATTATCAATTCTAATGGTTAGTTATAAAAAGACAATAAAATTTTAATATGAGCGTTTCCAGTGTGTATTCGGATCGAGAAGATTTTGAAAAGAACTTTTTGTAAATGTTACCAGTGAATGTGATGCTTTGATACATGCCTGACATGTTTCCTGGAAAGAATTGTCAAAGAGAGTTGACAAAGTCTTTATTTTACTCTAGTGGGTGAAAATATTTCCTAGTGAACCCTGGTATTAAAGATATTATACAAGGATACTATTGTTCTAGTGCTCCTATATTCAGTGTTACGGTTCTCCGTGCTGGCCATGCCCATGTAATGATGTGTTTTCTTGATTTTGGTGTGAAATAATACTACTTGTCTAGTGAGGTAGACACTGGGTTAATAAAGGCGGGATAAAATAGGGCATATGGAATATTCTGAGCAGTAGAGATTATGTAGATAGTCGGTGAATTAGGTAGACCTAAGAACTCAAGTACTGTGGCTCTTCCTATACCAGTAGTCTTTTAAAAAATGCATGCATTATTTTTTAGAGCAGTTTTGGGTTTATAGCAAAATTGAGCGGAAACTACATAGCTCCCATATACCCCCTCTTCCTCCTCCATAGTTTCTCATATTTCTATCTGGTACTGGTGTGGCACATTTGTTGCAATTGATGAACCAATATTGATAAATTGATTCATCAATTACATAGTTGATTACAAGATTAATAGTTTACATTAGGGTTTCCTTTGTTGTACAGTTCTATAGGTTTTGACAAATGTATAATATCATGTGTCTATTATTATTATATCATACAGAAGAGTTTTACCACTCCCAAATCCTGTGTTTGACCTGTTTGTTCCTCTCCAGCTCCAGAACCCCTGACAACCACTGATCTTTTTGCTCTTTCTGTATTTTATGTTTTTATAGAATGTCATATAGTTGGAATCCTACAGTATATAGACTTTTCTGACTAGCTTCTTTCACTTAGCAATATGCATTTAAAGTTCCTCCATGTCTTTTCATAGCTTGATCGCTCATCTCATTTTATTGCTAAGTTCATTGTCTGGAAGTACCAAGTTTACTTATCCATTCACCTACTTAAGGACATCTTGGTTGCTCCTAAGGGTTGACAGTTATGAATACAACTGCTCTGAACAGTTGAGTGCAGATTTTTGTGTGGATATGTTTTCAAGTCATTTGTGTAAAGGAGTATGATTGCTAGATTGTATGGTACATTTAGTTTTGTGAGAAACTTGTCTAACTTGACTTCCAAAGTGGGTGTACTGTTTTTCATTTCCACCAGTAATGAATGAGAGTTCCTGTTGCTCCACATCCTGTTAGCATTTGGTATTGTCACTGTTTTGTATTTTAGCCTTTCAGATAGGTGCATAGTGGTATTTCATTATTGTTTTAATTTGCAGTTCCCTAAATGACATATCATGGTAAGTATCTTTTTTTTTGGAGATTAAGTCTCACTCTGTCACTCAGGCTGGAGTGCAGAGGCACGATCTTGGCTCACTGCAACCTCTGCCTCCTGGGTTCAAGCGATTCTCCTGCGTAGCTGGGATTACAGGCGTCCACCACCACGCCTGGCTGATTTTTGTATTTTTAGTAGAGATGGGGTTTCACCATATTGCTTAGGCTGGTTTCAAACTCCTGACCTTGTGATCTGCCCGCCTCGGCCTCCCAAAGTGCTGGGATTACAGGCATGAGCCACCGCGCCTGGCTGGTATCTTTTTATATGCTTGTCATCTGTGTATTTCCTTTCGTGAGGTGTCTGTTCAGATCTTTTGCCCGCTTTTGAAGCATTTTTTATTTTGAGACATGGTCTCACTCTGTCACCCAGACTGGATGCAGTGATAAAATCATAACTCACTGTAACCACGAACTTGTGTCTCAGCAGATCCTCCTGCCTCAGCCTCGCAAGTATCTGGGACTACAGGCATGTGCCACCATGTTGGGCTAATATTTTTACGTTATATAGAGACAGGGTCTTGCTATGTTGCCCAGGCTGGTCTTGAATTCCTGGGCTCTAGTGATCCTCCTGCCTTGGCTTTCTAAAGTTCTGGGATTTATAGGTGTGAGCCATCATGTCTGGCCCTTTTGCCCACTTTAAATTTTTGTTTTTTTATTGTTGAGTTTTGGAGTTTTTTGTATATTTTGGATACCAGTCCTTTATCAAATATGTTTTGCAAATGATCAGTAACCTTTTTATACCATTACCTCCTTTTGACACCTTTGAGCCACTGCATATTATAGGTATTATTTAAGTAAATAAGGACCTGATTATTTCCTTTTATATGGTCATAGCATTCTTAAGTACTATTTTGTTTTAGCTACGTGTGTTATTTATTGTATCTGCTTCATAGAGTTGTATGTGGTGACTCTGAGTTCAGCAATTTGACAGTTTGCTTTGGTGTATCTAATATGCTGTTGTAGCTGCAATTCAGGTATCCAGTTGGTTGGCAGCTATGATGCTTTATAACACTTGAGTCTAAAATTAGTCGAACTGTTCTATTTTAAGCGTACACTGAAATTAGTAGTCCATGTCCTGTAAAACATGTGAAAGTTAAAGACTCTTAGGATATCGAATTACTTCTTTTAAAATGTAATCAGAAGTAGAGTTGGATAGAAAGTTTGTAAGTAAGAAAGTAGTTAGTAAGAAAGTTTTGTTGTGATAATTTGATTATGGCCTGGATGTAGTGCTGTATGTATACAATATCCATAAACACAGAGTTTCACATTGTTGCCTCTTAGAGTTAAGACAGTGCTTTCATGTAAATGATTACATGTGATTTTAAAAATATGAGTTGAGTTACAGCAAGATTATTTGCTTTTTTTCTGTTAGCATATTTTAGAAGAGTCACAGTTCCTAAATGTTTAGAATTCTGGAACACTATTGACTGCCTTTGCTAGAAAAAAGAGAGTGATTAAAGAGGTACTTGGTTGTTCATCTTGTGATCTTGTGATAACCTTATTTGTATAACAGAAACTAGATAATGTTGAAAGTAAGTCAGGGCATGGTGGCTCATGCCTGTAATCTCAGCACTTTGGGAGGCCAAGGTAGGTAGGTGGATCTCCTGAGGTCAGTAGTTCGAGACCAGCCTGGCCAACATGTGAAACACCATCTTTGCTAAAAATACAAAAATTAGGTGGATGTGGTGGCGGACGTCTGTAATCCCAGCTACTCAGGAGGCTGAGGCAGGAGAATCACTTGAACCTGGGAGGCAGAGGTTGCAGTGAGCTGAGACCATGCCATTGCACTCCAGCCTGGGCGATAAGAGCAAAACTCTGTCTCAAAACAAAAAAAGAATATTGAAAATACTTAGTAGATAAAAAGTGCAGTGATTCAAATTAAGAGTTTGATTTTGCATATAATATGAATTTTATACCTCTTGAAGCAATAGTTTGTGCCATAGAGGCTTTTTTTTTTTTTTTTTCAGTGTTATTTGAATATCTCTGCATTAGTCTGTTTTCACGCTGCTGATGAAAGACATACCCGAGACTGGGCAATTTACAAAATAAAGAGGTTGGACTTACAGTTTCTACAGTTCCACGTGGCTGGGGAAGCCTCACAATCATGGTGGAAGGCAAGGAGGGGCAAGTCACGTCTAACATGGATGGCAGCAGACAAAGAGAGATAACTTGTGCAGGGGAACTCCTCTTTTTAAAACCATCAGATCTGGTGAGACTTACTCACTATCACAAGAACAACATGGGAAAGACTTGCCCCTATGATTTGATTACCTCCCATTGGATCCCTCCCACAACACCTGGAAATTCAAGATGGGATTTGGCCAAAATATGTCAGTGTCCTTTAAATAATCTCAGAAGCTCTAACAATTTAACTGCTATAGATAATGTGTAGTCTTTATACTTTTTCTTTGGCCCTTTTTGGAAGGTCTAAAGCAGGACTGAAGGATTCTAAATTACAGAAAGCAAGATGCAAGGATGCTTTAGTTTTCTTGTGGAAAAAGACATGTACTTATATATCCCTTTCCATTTAGAAAACTATATAGAAATTTAAATTTGTGCTTCAGTAGAAGTAAAATACTATAAATGGAATGAAATACTTTCATAATTAGCATTTTTTGAAAGCATTCAAGCAGCATTGTTCCCAACCTTTCTCATATTTCTAGTCAGAAATTAATTAATCATATGCTTCAAGTGAACATATTACTATCTAGTATATTCTCTATTCCCTCATCCCCATCGTATTTTGTACTCAGTCTTTCCCTGGAAAAACTGGGAAGAGATGAAGGGTTTAGAACCAGGAGAAGCAGATCTTCACCAGTTTGGAACATGTGGTTTAATTCCAAATACTTATTGATCCTATACATTAAAATATGCTAAGGAATCAGGGCCTACAGAAGGAAGAGGAACACAGGTTTGTAGCCTCTCAAAGAGCAGAGTTTGGTGACGAAAGTGGACCAGCTACACTCATTATGTGTGAGTGCTACAAAACAGGAGTGATCCGAGCATCCAGGGGTTTCACAAGCAGGGTTGGCATTTGAAGGAAGGCAGAATTTCAGTGGGAGCTGGGGAAGGGAGAGGCTTTATGTTATGTGTGGGTGGATGGTGTAGACAGAGATTTTTCTTGGTCTTACCATGTCATTTGGACAATCTGACCTTGCATTTCACCTTTTGCATTGTAGGAAAAGTATTATCACAAAATTGAATTACTACTTTAATATAAACAAGATAGATTTTGCTTGTAGGTAACTGGTGTTGAGTTGAAGATTTTATCCTCCATTTTTAAGAACTCTGCTTTATCATACATATGTTATGAAACCTGAGGGTTTAGTAATGAGAAATAAGTTTTAGCCATGGCTCAGCAAATGTAAAGATTGGATGTGACACTCTTAATATGGTGTAGGAACTCTCAATTAGATTGATGATCATAATAATTTTAGCACTTTATACCTTTTTTTTACATATATGATACAATTTGATTCTTAAAACAATTCTCTGAGACAGGTAACATAAGTGCCAGTGCCCTTATTTTATAGGCAAGGAAATCAGGCTTCCATGATTGCATTGACTAGGTGGTAGACTGGTGCTAGAATTCTGGTTTTCTGATAGCCAGTCTAAAGAACACTGTACTATAGGTAATTGTGGCTCATCCTTATATGCAGTCAAAGTTACCATTAATAATGTGGACTATAGGTAATATATGTGGTGAGAGGTAAATAGTCTCTGTTTAAGTAAACAGCAGTTGAATATTGCTGTTGTTCTGGAATTACAGTCCATATTTAGGAAGAAGTATGGCTTACCATTTGTTTAATGTGGTTTTGGGCTACCACGTCCATAAACTTTGGTGAAAAGTTCTATTGCTGACTGTAGAGGATTTAGTTACTTGAGGGAAAAACTCCATTATTATCACTTGCTTTCATTGTTAATTGAAGTGGCTCTTAAAATTAGAGGGTTGTACATTTAGACAGAAAAACTATCCCGTTGACTAAAGATGTAATTTCTATAGTACTCAGTGACAAAAGAGGAACCATGTAAGTACTTGGGGAAAATATGGAAAGAAAACTTACGACATATACTTGGTAACATTTTTGGAAAATAAAGAAGTGGACAAAAGTAGACGAAATGAGTAAAAATCTGTAATTCAATTACCTATATACGTTAATTTTATGACATATGTCCTTTTCCATTTTTTTCTCCATAATATATAACATTTAAAAATTGGGACTACTGCATGTACAGTTCTATATCCTGCAGATGCACTTAATATATCACAGCATTTTTTAATGCCATGAAATATCATTTCAAACCATTTTCATGACAATGCAGAATGTGTGGTAAACAGTCTGATGAAACATTTAAGCAGTTTCGTATCCTGATAGTTTTTGGTTAATATTATTACATTGGTATTTTTCCATGTAATTACAAGCTTCAGAAACACAGTTTTTCAAGATAAGAAAGAAGTCATATGGATGATATAAGCCAATTAGCAATTAAATATTTATAAGATAGTGCCTAATTCATGATTGAGTAGATTCTTGAGTTATATATCCAATTAAGAAATTCTATCACTCTGAATTTTAGAAATTCAACAATAAAGGAAGCAACTGCTAGTACTCAGGAGATCTGATTTTCATTCCTGACTCATGCTACGTAGCTAGTTTTGGATGGCTTATACGTGAAAATGAATGATTGCCAAGGTTCTTTATCATCCTGTTACACCTGCCTTAATTAATTACTTCATTATTTATTTCTTGAGTGTTTGTTATATGCCAGCAGCTATTTTAGGTCCTTGGGGTGCTAATCATAAAAAATTTTAGTGGTCTTTTTTTTTTTATTGAGTTATGAATGTATCACTTCATACTGATACGATCTGGTTACTTTTGACATCATTTTCTGACATACTTTCCATTGTTTATGGCATACATCTCATTTTTTATTTTGGAAATGATCACCACATTCATGGTTTTAATTTTTTGTAGAAACTTATTATTGATTCCATTTGAAAACCCTTTTAAAATGTCTTCCAGCCTTTTGATATAGTTTGCAATCATTTATTGCATTTGTATTTCACTACTTGTACTAGGCTTCAAGACTGTATTATTTATTAATGGTATTCAATCAAGGAGTACTTTGGGGCATTAGATTTATCTGTAACATTGAAGTTAAACTTTGGAAGAAACTCACACTTTTAAAAGTGTTTTGGCCGGGCGCGGTGGCTCACGCTTGTAATCCCAGCACTTTGGGAGGCCGAGGCGGGCGGATCACGAGGTCAGGAGATCGAGACCACGGTGAAACCCCATCTCTACTAAAAATACAAAAAAAATTAGCCGGGCGTGGTGGCGGGCGCCTGTAGTCCCAGCTACTCGGAGAGGCTGAGGCAGGAGAATGGCGTGAACCCAGGAGGCGGAGCTTGCAGTGAGCCAAGATCGCGCCACTACACTCCAGCCTGGGTGACAGAGTGAGACTCCATCTCAAAAAAAAAAAAAAAAAAAAAAAAAGTGTTTTTACTCTCATTACATGTATTAATGATATGTAAACGTTGAGTGTGTGCAAATGGCCTCTTTTGGGAAGTTTTAAAGTTACCTATTTTGTCGCTATGTGTTGTTCTTGCATGTCTAGGTCAGTGTTTCTTTTGTGTTTGGCTAAGTGATCACCATATACATGCAGTTTTCAGGAAAGGCCTAAATGTTGTCTCCTCCAAGGCTCCTATTTCCATCTCCAGTTAATGGAAGATTTTTTTCATAGTACTTTTAATTCCACTTTAGCAGTGAACTTGAACAAGCTATTTCTGGTTGGCCATTTCTTTCTCCAAGATTTTTAAACCAGTGTTCTGAGTCTCGGGGGAACTACAGCTTCAAGACTAGGGATTGTGATCTTCAGCTTTGAAGTGGCTTTATTCTGGGGGATTAGTGAAGCTTTCTAGATTTGTGTTTCCCTTCTCTTATTCTACCCTTCCCCTCCTCCCCATTAACAGAACTATAGGACACTATAGGGTACAGAACTATAGAACTACTCTTGGGTAGTTCTGTTTCTAACCCTGATTCTGCTCTCCCACCTGCCCAGCCTTTGAGAATTCCCATTGCCTGTAGGGAAAAGATGTAAACATTGAGTATGTTGATTTTCACTTATTTCATTTTATCCTCAAGCAAACTAAAGTCCAGAAAAGGAGTGTCAGTAAAGGAAAAAGCAAGCTCTAAACTGAGGTCTCTTGATGATTAGTTCTTCACACTGTTCAGTCTCCTTTGTTTCTTACTGGTGTATAGAAGCTGCTTTCACTGGCTATATCCAAGTCAATGAAAAGTAAGGGCAAGAATCTAGAAGAAATGAATGGAAAAAGTGAAGCAATAGCAAAGACAGGAGTAGTGATATCAGTGTTATTCTTTACATGCAATAAGAGGAATGCTGAGGTTTCAGTGTTACCATTGATGTTTCTGTATTTTAGGGCCTTGCATTATGTTGGTGATGGTACATTGCATGCAGCAGGCTATCATTGTTCTGGGGCTTTAAGAAATAGATTGAGACTAATATAAATTGGCATTGTAACATGGAACTAAAATATTCCCCACCTTGAAGAGTTGGATGAAAATTTGGCTGCAGCTCTTGGATTAGTGTGTTGCTCTCTGGCTGTTTCCTAGTTAACTAGAAGATCCAGGCTTCGGGCAGGCAGATCTAGGCCACTGACCACCTCAGCCATCACCCCTCCCCATGGCCTGCATTTTGAGACTATGCTGGATCTGGATCCTTCCCATCTGCTCTGGATCAGGAGTGAATAAAGGAGGATGTGATGCTACGTGCATCAGTTCTAACACAGCTAGACAGTAGGAGTATCAGTGGAAGGCATGAAAGGTTTGATTTGCTCTCACCTCAAATGGGCATATGGTAGGTCTCTGTGTATGTGTGTGGGGGTGGGGTACAAAGAAGGAAAAGTGCGGTGAAAAAGGGAAAGGGAATGTATCTCTTCCTGTTTCTGAGAGTTTGGGAGACAGAAGCTTTTAGATGAATGGTAGCCCAACTCCATTTCTTATCATTTGGGTCTCCACACATATATTTTACATCCCCCCAACTCTTTCGCCGCTGCGCAGTTCTGTTTCTTCTGGCTATCCTGGTGTCCTCAGTTCCCTCTATGCTAACAGCAGGTAAATGCACGGTTGGGAAGGATGTGATTTGGAAAGTGTGATTCTAATATAAACATGCCTACAGTTTATTAAATATACTTTTTATAGCTCCACCGTTCTATATTCAATTTTTATTCTAGATTGACTACAGAATGTCAATATATGTTTTACATTGATAATATTGTTGCTATTGTTTTACCTTTTTTTTTTTTTTTTTTTTTTGAGACAGAGTCTTGCTCTGTTGCCCAGGCTGGAGTGCAGTGGCAAGATCTCAGGTGACTGCAACCTCCGCCTTCTGGGTTCAAGTGATTCTCAGCTTCCTGAGTAGCTGGGATTACAGGCACACACCACCACACCTGGCTAATTTTTGTATTTTTAGTAGAAACGGGGTTTCACTATGTTGGTCAGGCTGGTCTCAAACTCCTGACCTCGTGATCCACCCGCCACGGCCTCCCAAAGTGCTGGGATTACAGGCGAGAGCCACCGCGCCCGGCCCTGTTTTACCACTTTTTTAAATTAAAAATGTAGTTGTACATTAGCCTGGATGATCTAACCTTTACTTAAACAGCATTTTTAAGAGAAAATATGTTATAAGTTGGTCATTTGGAACTGACAAGTGAATTTCTATAGCACAGACCATTAGTTAATTGGAGATACATTTTTGACAGTGGGCAAGTCTAAAGAGAGATTTAAAGGATTAAAAAAAACAACAACTAGGAATAGTTTTTTTAAAGTTAGAAACTACTTTTCTTGTTACAGTCTTCTAAAAGCCCTTATTATAACATCCAGCACTGGCAAGAACATGGGGAAACAGTGCTCTCCTGCACTGCTTTTGAGAGTGTGACTTGTTACTGTCTTTGGAGAAAGGATGCCGCTGAAGACACATCTACTCCTTGACCTGGCAGTATTTCAGAATCTTTCCTGCGGGTAGAATTTAAGCGCAAAGATATTTATTGTGACATTGTTTGTAATAGCAGAATACTGGAAACATCCTGAATGACCAGGAATAGGGAATAGTTGAATAAATTTTGATATTCAAATGTTAAGCAACTAATAAGTAATACGAGTTAAATCTCTAAGTATTGACTTTTAATATCTCTGCCATATAGTTTAAAGGAAAATTAAAAGGCAGATGATTATGTGTTTGGCATTCTTGTAAAAAAAAGAAAAAAATTCTATATGCAAACAGAGAGAGCTATGAAAATAGAGAAACCAAACTTAAGAGTGGTTAGCTCCCAAGAACAAGTTTTCTTTTCATCTCTGAATTTGACATTTTAAAACAGATATTTATTACTTCTATAATAAATATAAATACCACCACAAATAAAGTAGAAATTTAAAAATAATAAAATTATTAAATATTTTCATGCATATAAAATATTGCCAGTTTTTGAGAAAAGCTTCTTCCCTGTGATTCTGACAGGTATAATTTATAAGCAACATTGTGGGTATTAAGTGACATTGACTTAATAGACCATCTGGTACTTTCATAAACAATTTACAGACTTATTGTTTGTGTGGTCATTTATGGCTGAGGTGGGCCATTATGGCCCTAGCTATTATTTTCAGTGTCTGATTTGATCATACACTTGCAGGCTGTCTTTCTAGGCAAAGTACGGTGGGATGAGAAGACACTGCCTTGTATAAGTCAGACGTGTAATATTGGTCCCTAAGAAGGGCCGTCCTAAGCTAAAGGATCCGTTTGTTTTGTTTCTTATCTAACTTTACTTTTTTCATTCATTTATTTAATAAATTATATATAGTGTTATTGAGTGCCATGACATATACAAAGATGAAAAAAGATGATGGTGCTTTCCTTTAGGAGATCTCAGTCTGTTGGGGAAAACCAGCACGATTTGTCACGGGACAATTAAGGTGCTGTATATGCAGTACAAATGAAGTACTCTTAAGAGCCACTTTCTTAAACCCTTTACCTGGTGAGCCTAGTGTGTTCTGTACCCATTATCTTGTTTCATAGTTTTAATTCTCCAACAGTAGGGATAAAGAAATTTTAGTAGAGTCCTATGTAGTGCAACTTCTTTTTCTGCGAATTGTAATAGAAATTAACCCCACAGTTGTAAGGAAATACCTGATACTAATAGATGATATGGAAATAGTAGGGAGATTAGAGAAAAGCAAGTTGCATATTTGTTTATAAAAACAGAAGATAGAATACTTTTGATGTTTGCAAAAGCAAGTTAGAAAACTACAGAAAATATTTTTTATGTAAGTCTTTTTAATACTTCTGCTGCTTATCGTGGTGCTTGGCATATTGTAAATACTCAATAATTATTTTTTTCTAAAAAGGTTGAATGAATTTCTACTGAGGGTTTTGGGCTTTTAAGATTTTCTGAATTCAGTTTCTTAACCAAGCTAACTCTAGATAATAGTTCCAGTCAAGTCCACTACCTTCACTAATTTTCTCCCAGCAATTTAAAAACTGCCAAGCAGATGAAGTTCGAAGTAAGTTTTGTAATTTTCAAGAATTATACAGGCCAGGCGTGGTGGCTCACCCCTGTAATCCCAGCGCTTTGGAAGGCCGAGGTGGGCGGATCACGAGGTCAAGAGATTGAGATCATCCTGGCCAACATGGTGAAACCCCGTCTCTAATAAAAATACAAAAATGAGCTGGGTGTGGTGGCGTGTACCTGTAGTCCCAGCTACTAGGGAGGCTGAAGCAGGAGAATTGCTTGAATCCAGGAGGCGGAGGTTGCAGTGAGCTGAGATCGCAGCACTGCACTCCAGCCTGCCAATAGAGCGAGACTCCATGACAAAAAAAAACCAAAAAAAAAATTATACACATTACCTTATTTCATGCTACATAATTTCTTTATGTGGAAGATAGGCAAAATGAACTGTTGCCACAGTTAAGGACAAAAATTCTAGGGAGAAAAGATTCAATTTAGATAAAAGTAACATAGTGCTGGAAGATGTGGAACAAAAATACTGAGGGGAGGCTCAGAATAGGAGTGTGCCTTTAGACAACAATGGCAAAATTCACAGACAGACTTACTTAGAAATTTGTTGGGAACTCAGAGAATAGTGTTGTCCCAGGGTGTTCTTTGTTTACTTTAGAGATAGTGTAGGCTTACCACCTGTAATCCCAGCACTTTGGGATGTCGAGGCAGGTGGATCACTTGAGGCCAGGAGTTGGACACCAGCCTGGCCAACATGGTGAAATCATGTCTCTACTAAAAATACAAAAAAAAAAATTAGCCAGGCGTGGTAGTGGGCACCTGTAGTCCCAGCTACTCGGGAGGCTGAGGCAGGAGGATTCTCCTTGAACTCGGGATTCGGAGGTTGCAGTGAGCCAAGATTGCGCCACTGCACTCCAGCCTGGGTGACAGAACGAGACTCCTTCTCAATAAATAAATAAAATAATAAATAAATAATAGTGTAGCATTTTTTTTAAAGTGGCTGTATATAGTTCTAGAACCTCTAAATATAAAAGGTCTAGAGGTGTACTGCTAGGGCCAGCACATATATAGCAACTTCAGGTAACAGGAAATTTAATGTTACCTATTCTACCATTTTAATGATTTTTTTTGAGGATCTGGGAAAGTTTTGTTGCTATGAACTTTTACTTTTTACTTCAGAGGCAATACTCTTGATTCTGCCTACTCCTTTCTGATGGTTCTTCACCTGGCTTCCTACAGTTTCCCTACACGCATATACATAGTACTCAGGTAAGAATGCAACCCCTTGCAGATCTCTGGGGTTTGCTTTTGTGCAGTCTCTTTTGGTTCTCTGCTCTGCAAATTCTAGTTGTCTTGACCTCCTCAGATGAACTGTCTCTTCACCTGAGGGAGAACTGCTGCCTCCCCTTGCGTCCCATCCCCTCCCTGGTTTCTTCTTCCTGTACCGTATCCTGGAAGCTCTCCAGGCAGTAAGCTGAGGGTAAAAGTAGGACTCACCTTGTCTATTTCTCTTTTCTCAGAGATGACACTCCCCTGTGCTGCGTGTTGTTTATTGCCCCAGAACTGTGATTTCATAAATTTGTGTCTGTATATTTAGTTATTTACTAAAGTAGAGAATAAATCCCGTCTCTGTTAGTATCATGCCCAGAGGCAGAATGTCCTCCTTTTCTCTTTAAATAAAACTCACATGTACATAAGATTTGCATGAATTTTCTTTAGAATTAGATAGACTATAGAAATGTTGTGGGCTTATAATCCGCAGTCTTTAATATACTCTATCCACATCTCTCTTAATAAACATGTGGATAAAGTGTATATTAAAGATTTTGATGAAAGTCTTTGATGGAAGACTTGGATGGAAGCTCTGGACTGAGCTTGGTGATGGTATAGCAGGGAAAAAAGTATAGTCTGAGTTCATGTATTTGCCTTTGTGTTAAGCTAACCCTAAAAATATTAAAGTTGGGTCGTAGTTGGAGAATTAAGACATGATAGGTCAGATTTCTATATTTGCCTACTAATGTGAATGTTCCTATGTGGTATTTAAATTTGGATCAGTTTAATAAAACTGTTTTCATAGGGCAGTAAGAGAGGAAAGATTCTTTTTGTAGTGATAGTACATTTATTCTGAATAATAATAGGGCAGAATCATAATGCCAAGATTGTATAATTTAGCTCCTGCATTTTATTTCTGAGAAGAATTAGGTTCAGAGATATTCAGCTCATAGAACTAGTTAGTACTAGAGTTGGAGCTGGAGCCCAGGTATTCTCATTTCTGGTTTAATGCTTTTTCCACTTAATCATGCTGCCCAGAGAAAGTCCTTGTACTCTTTAAGCCCCCAGACATATGCAGTATACTTCTACCCCCTGATCCTGAACACATAGGGTGAGTCTTGAGGGCCCGGCCAGCTTGCTTCCTTGCAAGCTTCAGTCTGTGCTGTGTAAACATTACCACACATTTGACATGAATCGAAGTACTTAGCCGATCCCTTTGAACACATTATTTATGCCATGTATTGCACTAGATCCCAACAGAAGACATGCAGTGAGCAATTGGAGTACCTGACCATTATTTTGAAAGTTAATATTTGTGTTTCAGCTAGAGTAACTGTGGTCCTGTTTGATATTGACTTGAGTTGCTAAGTAATGTCAGAAGGTCAAAACAATTTTAAGAGGTGTATGGACTGTATCTGATGACAGTTTGGCACTTAGCTTTTATCTCCTTAAGGTGGCCTCCATATTGAACCATGGCAGATTAGCCTTGTTATTTTAAAAAGAATACTGAATCTGTTGGGCCTTGGCAGTTTGGAAAAGGCAAGGCCTCTGTCTGGTGTAATTGTAGGCAAAGGTATGTGGTCCTTTAGGGACACAGTTTTGAAAGGGAACCTCAGCTTGGCAGTCAAATTTGTATACACAGCAACATATAGGGAGAAGAAGTAAAGATAACTAACATTTAGATTTGTCATCTTTTGTTTTTCTGTGAAAAAGAAACTAAAAGTGAAAGAAATTAGAGATAATTTGTTGTAATAATCACTATAATAATAGGCAGTAATGTACTGGTAAGTATTTGGCAACCAGCTATTTGGGGAAAAAGTCTTGATTTATATAGCATTTGTTCATTTTCTGGTGTGAATACTTTTACTATGGCTGATTTCGGGTGACCAAGTTGATGTCACTGAGTGCAGAGTTGGGAAGAGATATGCAGTAGCATATCTATATCATATAGTATTTCCACTATGCAGATGGACTAGATGTAAATAAACTCGTGTAAAGATAATAGTAAATGTAAAGAAATTAGTTAAGTAATGGGTTTTGAATATTTATTATCTTTGTTGTTGGTGTAATTTATTTAATTGAAGGCTGATGTAATTTAATTTTTAATGATGGCTTTGCTTAACAATTGGCTAACACAATTGTGAAAATTCAACAATCCACTCTCAAGTTGTTATGAGTTGGCTCTAACATACTACTGAAAACAGGTAACCCTTACAGAAAGTGTACACTGCCTTCCAAGCATAGTATAAGTGTTTTCTGTGAATTATGTCATCCTCAAAGCAATGACTTGAAGTAGGTACTTAAAGTATCCTTATTTTGCAGTTGCTATAATTGAATCACATAGTGGTTAAATAACTTACCCGAGGTTACAGTTTGAAAACGGCAGAGCTGGGATTCTAAACAGGCCATCTGTTTCTAGAGCCTATGCTCTTAAGCACCTTGCCATACTGTCTGTTGAGGTTACAGATATTCTTGAATGTGAGGCAGTAGTAGCTGTGATAAATTTTAAGTAAATTACTCATGGTTTGGAATTATTTTATGACTTGTTTCAATAATTGTTTGGATTTTATTTGAGTTTTGTTTATGACAAAATGTTACTATCCTTAATATGTGAATGCTTATATAAATCAACAAGAAAAGCTATTCTCTCTTCAGTAGAAAAACAGACCAGAGACTTCAATAGGCAGTTCATAAGAAAAGAACTAACAATGGCCAGTAAACATTGAAGGCACGGACAGTGTCCATTTTGTTCGTTGCAATATTAACCCAACCCTTGCAGAGTGTCTGACACGTAGCAGGGCTCTATAAATGTTATTTTAGTACCTGTTAACTTTTTGTACATTTTAATAAAGTACATAAATATTTCTTGTCCTTTTGCTTATACTAAGCTATTTTCTAATGTTGTGTTTAAATAATTGAATTTTTAAAGAAAGTGTTTCTGATTATGTAGTTAGAGACATTTTGTTATTAAAACTCCCTAAGTTCAAACAAGGATGAAGAGGCCTAATAAATTACTTTTTTCTTAATTATAATCAATGTATGCCATTGTATATAATTTCACTAAGTAAAATGGAGGTTCTTAAACTTAAGAGACCTACTGAAATTATGAGAAATCTCTGTGTAATTTCTAGAACCTTTAAGTTACAAGTAGTGATGTTTTAATGCATTGAGCTGTTTTATCTACAAACCTTGTTGAGGAACAGTGTACCCTGGAAGTTCAGAGACTGATGTTTTTCCTTTGCGGCTTTTGCCAGTTTGCCATCTCTTTCTCCTCTCTGGTAAATGTTTTAGCCGTGTCAGAGCTCAAATATACTTCTGATGGATGTTGTGAATTATTTTGAGAAATAATAAAATGTATCAGAACAATATTTCTGGTGCTGACAGCTGCATTTTGGAGTTTAGGAATTTGAAATTTCTGAAATGGCTTGAAAGAAGTGTTTTAGTTGCATTACTAGACTTGTCGTCCTTGGTATAATAAGTAAGACCTTGCTGTAATATTTTTTTCTGAAGATGGAAAAGTCAGTAAGGGTAAAGGTGGGAAAAATGGACAAACATTGATTGAACGATGACCCAGGGTCAGACCCAGTGCTAAGTGTATACATGCGTTATTCATCAAAGTAAAAGCTTTCTTATTCAGCAATTCGGAAAAAGCAGTTGGCGGGGGTGGTAGGAAACCAGTTCCTATGGAAAGTATGCAGTTCACTAAAAGGTAAATAGTATTGCTCTATGACATTGGTTACGTATCAGAGTACTTTGAAACCTTTGGGATCAGAACCCTTTTCTGTATTCCAGAAACATCCCAAATAAAGTTGGCCAGAATATTAAGTTTTTGGCTGAAGTTATAGTACTCTGAATTTTATGTTGATCAGCATATATCTGACTGACAATGCAGTATGTCTTATACTTATTAAAAAGGAAAATCAATGATTATTATGTTTAGTTCATTTGGGAGATGACACACTCTTCAAATCATTGGGGCTATGAAGGATGGAGCATAAGATGCAGTAAAAGGGGTGTTTACTATGGAAAAGGTTAATGATTGTTGCTCCATTTGGTCTGTCTTATGACTTCTCATGCCATCACAGACCAATCTATTATAATAAAAAATACAAACAGTATGTATTACCCATGTTATATAAACACCCGTGTTTCCTTTGCTGAGCCTCCAGGAGGCAGAAACGTTTCCTTCTGAACCTTAGTTCCCCCACTGCTTTCCCTCCTTCCCTTCATGATAGCAGTGGTCCTTGTTTTTTAAAAAAAAATTGGCAATTTCCCCAGAAGGAAATTGTATTAGTTTCCTATTGTTGCTATAACAAATAATCACAAACTTAGTAGCTGAAACAACACAAATGTATTACCTTACACTTCTGGAGGTCATTAGTTCAAAATGGACCTTACAGATATCAGCAAAATTGTGTTCCTTCTGGACATTGTTGGGGAACATTCATTTCCTTGCATTTTCAGGTTTCTGGAGACGGGCTTCATTCCTTGGCTAATGACTACGTTACTTCCACCACTGCTTCATTTTCCCATCTTCTGTCACTCTGATTCTCCACCTCCCTCTTTTGATAACCCTTATGATTACATTGAGTCCACCTGGATAATCCGGGCTAGTCTCCCCATCTCAAGATCCTTAACTTAATGGTATTTGCAAAGTCCCATTTGCCACTTAGGGTAACGTATTCATGGGTTCTGAGATTAGGATATGAACATCTTTGGGGAACTATTATTCTGCTTGCCACAGAAATTTTTAGAACTTTAAGGTAAAATACCAGGTAGCACAACCATTCCTGTATTGGTTTATCATAATGGAGACCAGAGATGGTGTCTGCAACCTTTAGAGAAATCATCACGATTTCCTTTAACACATAAAAATATGATTTCATAAAAAAGAAGTATGACAAACTTGGCTAATTATATACTGTTTTGAATAAGAAGGGGGGAAGTACTCAAAGGAAATATGACTTGATATTTTGCTGTAGAGTTTTGTAATAAAATGCTAAGGTTATTTAAACAAAACAAACAAAACATTTTTTTCCCACAGTATCCCATCAAAGTTTTATTTTCATAAATTGCTTTCCAAACATCCAACCTGCATATCTAATGAACATCTTTTGTCTTCTTCATCTGAAAAGTAAGATAAAGTCATATGGCCCTTAGATTCTTTTAGAAAGGCTATGTTATTTTCTTAGTTGGTTTAAGTTGTGAAGTTGCTTTTATTAATAGAACTATTTCTATTCTTGTTCATTTAAGAAAATTATAATGTTAGATCAGTAAGGTTACCTGAAGAGACGCTATCGTTAGAAAGGAAGATGCCAGAGTGAAAAGTAGTAGTCCTTGTTAGTTTTTTTTTTTATAAGTATTTTTAGTCCTTTTTTCCTCCTCATTAAAAAAAATATTTATTTTGTGTGTGTATGTGTGTGTGTGTAAGTGGCTTAAAGCTACACCCGTTTATTATCTCACTATTTCCATGGGTCAGGAGTCTGGGCATTCCTTGGTAGGTGAGTTCTCTGAGCAGGGTTTCACAGAGGCTGCATTTGTACTTGGTTTTTGGAACATTGTGAAATTATAATCAAGCAGAGACTACAAAGATCTTCAGGAGAGAATTTTAAAAATAAATATGAACATTATTGCTAACAAGCTGTACTTCATATATGGTAGGAATATTCTGAAGAGCATACAAAAAGCAAAAAAAAATCAGCCTATTTAAAATAGCTTTCTCCTTCTACTTAGAATGTATTTACGAACATAGGAAATTTGAAATTAAGGGAAACATAGACCAACCCAACTGCGAACTTTGAGGCTTGTTGAGTGTCTCCTGCTAACTAATATCACCTCAGTCCTGCACGTGATAGGGGATTCCTTTGGTACTGTTTATTTCATAGATAAGGCTTGTTAATAAACTGCCAGGATGCTTATAATGAGCAACCAGAACAATTACAAAAGAGTGCTATTGCTATGCAATTGAACCATAGGCCTATAATAATACATTAGGGACAAAGATAAGTGTGCTTACACATGCCACAGCTTTTGGGTGCTCTGCTAAATCTCTTTATTGGCTGAATCTGCATGAAGTGGATGAAGCCTCTTCTGTGTGCAAAAGAGGGCATATTAAAGGGGCTCTAGAAACAGGTCTCACTATTCTCTTCAAAGAGTATTGAAGTACTTTTTGCATTAGTTTGGCGCTACAGGAAGCAAAAAAAAATATCAGGTAAGCAGTTTGTCAAGGTTCTTAAATTTTCATCAGCTGATTAACCCCTGTGACTTTGGGTTTACCTCATGTTATTGAACCGACTTCAGTAAAGGGGGATATAAAATTGGAATTAAGTCAGCAGGAAGTTTTAGGGGAGAGATTGTGATATTAATGAGATTGAGGGAGTACTCCCTTCAGGGTGTTTATTTTTCTACCCTAAAGTTGCCCCTTTGATCAGAGATGCTCTGTACGGGCATTTATTGCTAGAACCCTAAAATCTCATGGAGAGTGGAGGAAGAAAGAAAAGCAGAATAAATTACTCAATCTTACTTTTTTTCAGAGCCAGGGAATGAGACCATGATCTTTCATCATTTTGTTATCAAATACCCAAATTGTATGAAATCATCTTTGTGTCCTGAATGCCTGATGTCTATTTAGATGCTAGCAAATATTTGCTAATTGTAGATTAAAACACATTTTATTTAATAGTCTTGCAGTGTTTTTCATTTAATATAGTTGATATTGTTTGGGTAATTATTGGCTAAAATATTTAAATTAGAGTGGGAAACCAGATGTTTACATTATTTTATAACCTACTTTCAGGGTCAGCTGTGCTAGTTTAACCTTAGTTGCACTCCTGGTGTCCTCTGAAATGGCTCAAGCTCTGAACTTAGGGGAGGCAGAGGTGCTGGGACTTGGGCTTCAGAGGCATCTTCCATATCTCTTTGTGAGGATCATCTTTAAAGGGCATGTGCACAGACCTTTCACCCAGTTCTAAAAGCGGAGTACTTCTGTGATTTAAAAATTGCTTGAATTGGTCATAATCCTTTTTGGAAAGAGATGACAAACTCAAGCTGGATAAATACAGTGCTTAATTAATTTACTCAGTGTAGACATGATATACTAAAGCTGTCCTGCCCTGTAAAAATAAAGTGGTTATAAATGCCTCAAATTTAAAACTTGTGTTTGTATACCTTGGTGTGACAGGCAACTATGAATAAAAGAAAAACAAGTCTTATATATACTGCACATTATAGGAAGCTGTGTGCATTGGCCTTATTTATAGCTCCATTTTCTATTCATACCCTGTTCTCCTCCCTACTTTTCCCTTTCAGGCTAATGTTTCTATAAAACTTTCTGCTTGCCAGATACTGTTCTAAATGCTTTATATATGTTAAATTAATCTGCATAGTGCAGTAAACATTATAATTTTTATTTTATGGATGAGGAAATGGGTGCACAGAGAGAATAAGCGACTTGCCCAAGGCCACACCAGGATTATAGTAAGTGGCAGAGCGGTGATTCTAACCTCGGCTGTGTGGCTCTGCAGCCTTTGCCCCCTCGTGTCTCACCTACACTGTGCTGTCTCTGCCACCGTCCTGCCTCTCATTTATCTTGCTGTAATTCTGTAAGTGACTTCAAATCATTTTTGGAACATGGTGGGAGTACCACTGAACAAACAGATAAAAGCTTTCAGTGTATATTTTGCCTCTAACTCTTTTTGTTCAATAATATTTTGATTCAGCAATTAAACTTTAAATATATCATTAGTTATTTTTGACCAAATATACCGCTAGAGTTACCTTTGGAGTCTTCTGCCAAATATCTTAAGAGTAGAGAGTTCATTTTCATTTTTCAGGGTTTGCTTTTAATAGTTCTGTGGCATGGTGCAATTAGGCTTTTCTTTTCTGAAAGCACAGCTGTAACTTGCTGTGACAAATGCTGTTGAAGGAAACTGCTGCATTGTGAACAGGGTGGAAAAAGAGATGCCTCAAATTAAGTGTTTTCTTTGGTCTGTCATAGACTTATGAGGAGGTTAAATCCTGCTCTGCAGGACTGTTAGTGGCAGGTGCTATTTCTGTCACCAGGACGGTCTCTGCTAATTTTTAATGCAGCAACATCCCCAAATAGAAGCATTCTGTCATTCTCTCAGTCCTTCCATTCGTGGAAGGATTGTGATCAAAGAGTGTTTTTGCTTTTTATTTATTTAGTGAGCAATAGCATCATATTTCATACAAAAATACCTTGTTAATGGTAAAAGTAAAACTTAACAAAGTGAAATAGTTTTCTTTGCTCATTTTCCACATACATGAATTTTGCATTTTAAAAATGAAATAATTTAGAAATATGCCTTCATTATGCGAACCTATATTTGTTTATATAATAAATAATGTGTAGTTTTGTCTCTATATTGAGACCATCACAATTACTGCTTTCTTGTTTTTATTTTCTCTTTGAGAATCAATGTATTTTTGAGTTAGTAATACAAAAAGCATGTATAGACTTAGTAATTTCTTTACATGAGTAATGAAAGATACAGATTTTTATTTTATTTGACTACATGGTAACTTTTCTTTTTCTCATGCTTAAAATAAGATAGGTCTGTTTTAATACCTACAAGGTTCTTAATGATTGAAGTTTTAATCTCTTGGGGCATATAATCTTGGATTCCAAAGAACAGCATCATAATGAAACTCTAGTATAATGGATTAGAAAAATTTCCACAGAAGGAATAGACCTGTAAAAACAAATAGCAAAATATTAAGGAGCAGCCACAGAAACGCCATCTCATTTCTGAATTCTCGTTTCCCGTCCTTTGCTATAGCAATTATCCATTAAGAACTGTTTTTCTGAAATTCAGCTGGCTTAAAAGAATGTTTTTCTGAAAAGTGTATCTCAAATTTATAGTTCAATTGCTTTTTAAATAGTAGGAAACTAGTTTTATTATTTATACGTGTTTTATTCGTATTATAAAAGAGTAACCGTTGGTAGGTAAAAGAACTGGAATATTTTTAGTATTTCTTTGTAGTTTCTTTAGGCAAATTTGTATTTCTTAAGAAATAGCATAAGAATTAAGTATATTAACATGGAATTTTAAAAAGTATTTGCTTTGTCAGTGGACATTTTAAATTAAATGAGAATATTTGCATCTAGGGTTGTAATATGGTAGCATATTCTGAGGTTTGATATTCAAGACTGTTTCATTCCAGTGTTTTACGGCAGAGTTTGAGATTTTCAATAATGTCCCACATTTAAAACGTTTGTCTACTTTATTTAGCACACATGTTTCAGAATATTAAAAGCTGTTTTATTGGCAAGTAAATCTTAGCTTAGATCTCTCATTTGAAATATTTCATCCCTTGTAAGATTTACCTCAGAATGTTTTCTCCTCCTATAGAATACAGTTTATGTTTCAGGTTTACTATTTTTAGATGTTTTTCTGAAAAAATTTATTTTAGATTTATTAGTAAATTTTCATCTTAATTAGAATGAGTTATGACCTCATTGAGACATTTGTTTCACTTCTTTTTTTAGCAGGTAGAAAAACATTTGAATTTATTTTTAAGGGAGTAATTCCAGTTTCAAACAAACAACAAGAAAACCCTGATATAAAATTAAGTAAGCTGTTTAAAAAACATGCTATCCATATTATAGAACTGTGAAGAATTATTTTTGTCAGATTTGTATCAGTTACCATAGAATATTTTCTTTTCTTTTTTTTTTTTCTTTGAGTCAGAGTCTGTTTCTGTCGCCCAGGCTGGAGTGCAGTGGTGTGATCTCAGCTCACTGCAGTCTCCACCTTCTGGGTTCAAGCAGTTCTCATGCCTCAGCCTCCTGAGTAGCTGGGACTACAGGTGTGCTCCACCACGCCTGGCTAATTTTTTTTTTTTTTCGTATTTTCAGTAGAGATAGGGTTTCACCGTATTGGCCAGGCTGGTCTCAAACTCCTGGCCTCAAGTGATATACCTGCCTTGGCCTCCCAAAGTGCTGGGATTACAGGTGTGAACCACTGTGCCTGGCCTGCTTTTGTCTTATCAAGGAACTTATATTTCTAATCACATTATCTATTAGTAAAGAAGTGAGTGCTTTCTCTTGTTTTCAAAGTGGCCTTGACATTGATATATCAGATTGTGGTTGGTGAAAATGAGAAAGACCTTTGGCAGGTCACCTTGTGTTTACCAGGCGAATGGGAAAATAAGGCTGACACAGTTTCATCATCAGCTGGTAGTTAACTTTAAGCTTTGTTTTTTTCTTCCCCATTTTAAATGAAAGATAGTATCCAATTTACAGATGGATTTGCTTCACAGTTTCTTTTTAAATTGACTTAAATGGACCTCATAATAGCACATTTCCTTAACATGTTCTGTTAGGAAACCAAGGCATAATATTGATGATGCTATAGCATCCGGAGGTTTTATTTATTCCACTCAGAAAATCCAGAGCTGGATCCATGGCCCATTTCCTTCTGGTAGCAGGGAGAGAGGACCTGGCTTTTCTTTGGATCCCTCCCTGGTGTCAGCTGAGAGACTTTCCTGGCTTATTCCTTTCTCTACTGTCAGAGACCCAGTACTTCCTGCTTCGTCTCTCAGGTTGGGGCTGGGAACATGCTCCCCATCCTACCTGTTTTTTTTTTTTTTTTTTTTGAGACAGGGTCTTGCTCTGTCGCCCAGGCTGGAGTGCAGTGGCACAATCACAGGTCACTGCAGCCTCTACCTCCCAGGCTCAAGTGATCCTCCCACCTCGGCCTCCCAAGTAGCTGGGACTACAGGTGCATGCCACCATGCCTGGCTAAATTTTGTAGTTTTTGTAGAGATGGAGGTCTCACTATGTTGCCCAGGCTGGTCTTGAACTCCTGGGCTCAAACGATCCTCCTGCCTCTGCCTCCCAAAGTGCTCGGATTTCAAGCAAGAGTCACCATACCCAGCTTCCCATTCTACTTTTTTCCCTCAGGTTTTTTTGCTGGTCAGAACTCCTTGAAAACCTGAGGTGTTCCAGCCTGAAAGGAGGCTGTATCTTGTTCTTTTTAATGAAGACAACATGATGTAGCAGGAGGAATAAAACACATTTGGAGTCAGGATACCTGGAGTTACCCTGATACTGCCTTTTTTTTTTGCCCTGTGAGACCTTGAGCAAATAATTTGCCTTTTAATTTTGGTAGGGGTGGTGGGTGTTTAGTGTATGTGGTGTGTAGTTTGCATTATGTTACATCTGATGTCCCTCACTGCTTTATATACCACATATTTCAGAAGGGGATTTGCAAATTATTAGGTTCTTAAAAGGTAGGAACATAAGACTTTTTACATAGAATTTACAAACTGTTGCGCGTGGTTGAAACAAGAAACTCCTTAGAATTCAGATGTTTATATTTGGGTGTGTTATGAATAACTGACATAGTCTCAGTGTATTATTATAAAATGCCACCATTTCTGGAAGGGGTGTTATCGTGTTGCGTGTAGATAGAATACATATATTTTTAAGAGATGGGAGTCTTGGTCTATCACCCAAGCTGGAATGCAGTGGCACAGTCAGAGCTCACTGCAGCTTTGAACTCCTGGGCTCAAGCGGTCTTTTCATCTCAGCCTTCCAAGTAACTAGAACATGCCACCATGCCTGGCTAATTTTTTTATAGAGGTGGAGTCTTGCTATGTTGTCCAAGCTGGTCTCAAACTTCTGGCTTCAAGCAGTTCTTCTGCCTTGGCCTCCCAAAGTGCTGGGATTACAGGTGTGAGCCACTGCACCTGGCCCATAAATATAACTAAAATGTGCTCTTTATCTGTTTACTGAAAGTACAGGTTATCATCCTTTTATTTTCTATAGGATAACACATTTAGTGCTACTAGGAGACAAAAATAATAAAGTAATACCGATAGGTAAAAATGCTGTATTTAGAATTCCTAAAAATTTGCATATCAAAATTTAAGTTGTTCATATAATTTCTTAGGGGAAAATGAAGCAGAAAGATTATTTAAAAGTTATACTCCAGTGATTGAAAATCTGTCTAAAATATTTCAGTCTCTTTTCTTGTTCTAGTTCAAGGTGGTAAACATAATTAAGCTTTATTGAGTATCTTGCCACAGAATGAATCATGAATGGTTATGTTTACTATGATTTTTTTTTTTTTTTTTTTTTTTTTTTTTGAGACGGAGTCTCGCTCTGTTGCCCAGGCTGGAGTGCAGTGGCGCGATCTCGGCTCACTGCAAGCTCCGCCTCCCGGGTTCACACCATTCTCCTGCCTCAGCCTCTCCGAGTAGCTGGGACTACAGGCGCCCGCCACCACGCCCGGCTAATTTTTTGTATTTTTACTAGAGACGGGGTTTCACCGTGGTCTCGATCTCCTGACCTCGTGATCCGCCCGCCTCGGCCTCCCAAAGTGCTGGGATTACAAGCGTGAGCCACTGCGCCCGGCCTATGTTTACTATGATTTTATCAGTGATCTATGTGGAAGGTGGGAGATTAAATTAAATGTGTGCAGGTACCAGCCAAAAATTTATTAAGTATTTTAATGCTTTACATTTTTTCTTTCAAGTAGAACTATGAGAGATAGTATATTGCAGGCTCTAATTTCTTTGGTTTCTAATGTTTGACTATATAAAAATATAATCATCATAAGATGGCAATATTCATTATGAAATTTAATTTATGCTACCACTCAAATGGTTAGGTTGTGAAATAAGGTTGTTTAATAGTGTTTGAAAGATTTATATACCCCTGAGACTCTAGCTAGCACCCTGACTGATGCCCTGACAGGAAAAGAGGATTGGAGCATTCAGAAGTTATGCCTCACTTGGGGAGGGGCAGTTGAGATTTGCTCCCTGATACGAGACCCATTCCTTGAATACTTTCTGACTGATGAGATTGACTTTGGAGTGGGAGACAGAGAAAGAATTTGGGGTGCGGTAGTATCTTGGAGGCTTAAGGGAGAGCACCAAGAAGCAGATCACAGGGCAGAAGAGGGATGAGTGCCTTTCAAGAGAGGGTGGAGAGGTTTGGGAGGAGTGAGTCAATAGTGTAGAGTCCTCACACAATCCTGCCTCTCAGCTGTTCCCTTTGCCATCAGATGCTGAGTGATTTGACATTACAGATGACCATGGAGGGCAGTGTGGGTGATGAGGGAGGCTGCACAGCACTGTGGGATTCACATTAGGCAGTCCTGTATAAACCAGACTTACACTAGACTCATGCAACAAATTTGCCCACTAGCCATTATTCACAAATTACTGAAGTTATCACTGACTGATAAACACACAATACCAGCAGGTGAGAGGAAATGTTGTGTAGTTTCTATTATTAGCTTGTGCTCCATCTGCTGATTATAAAAGTTTCACTGGTTCATTTATTTTAACCTCTCAATTGAATCTTACTGCAGGAAAACAAATTGTAGAATACATCTTACTAGTTGTGGGAAATCAAATTTAATTTGAATAGCAAAAAGTAAATAGAATAATATTTTATGCTGAATCTAAGTAGCCACATCCATAGTTTTCTTTATTAAAGGAATGTTGGGTTAGCTCAATTGTGGATAATTTTATTATTTTCATTTAGGAAACAATTACAACATATTAGATAAATGGTAAATCTTTTTTTTACCCTTTCTTCTCCATGATTTTAAAAATAAGAATGGAAAACATGAATTTTACATTTTTTTCCCACTGCATTAAGTTTTTTTTATTACTGTGGTTTGCTTTTATTTCAAACTTTTCATGTTTTATGTCTCTCAACCGTTTTTGTCCTCAAACTTTTTTGCTGGAGTATTTAATAGCAAATATTAACGATTCCTATAGACTTGTATTTTTGAGAAAAATATAGCAGCACGGACAATCTCAGTTGATTTTTTTTTTTTTAAACAAAGTACTGTTTTTCAAAAGAAACTATAACAAACAGTTGTGGGACTTTGTTAGGGCTTGGGTAGGTGGGCCAGAAGTCATTGAGGTGTTACTTAGATGAAGTCATAGCTCAGGGTCTGGTTCTTAGCCCAGGGAGACTCACCCTTTCTAGGTAAACAAACTCCGAGGTGCCTGATGTTTAAACCAGAACTTCAGTTTATTAACATATAGTGAAAAGAATTCAACAGCCAAGTGGATTGGACATTCATGTTGGATAGAAGACTAGTACATTTTTTTCTATCAGAAAAGCTGTATGAGAAGCCATAGTGTGCCTGGAGTTGGGAGTAATAGGAATTATGTTTTGACCAGCAAAAAATTTTTATTGGGATGAAGTCCAGCTTACCAATTTTTTTCTTTTGTGGTTCATGCTTTTGATGACATGTCTAAGAAGTTGTTGCCTAACTCAAGATTATAAAGATATACAGCTACATTTTTTTCTAGAAGTTTTATAGTCTTGTCCCTTACATTTAGGACTGTGGTCTGTTTTGAATTAACTTTTGTGTATGATGCCAGGTAATATGCTAGTTATGCATGAATGTCTAGTTATTCCAGCACTATTTGTTGAAAAAACTGGCCTTTCTTCCATTGAATTACCTTGGCACCTCTGTGAAGAATCTGTTGACCCTATATTACTGGGTCTGTCTGTACCCTGTTCAGTTCCATTGACCCATGTGTTTAATTTTATGCCGTTACCACACCATCTTGATGATGATAGCTTTAAATGTTGCAATCAGGTAATGTGAGTCCCAGTTTGTCCTTTTACATAATTGTTTTGGCTAGTCTATTCCTTTATATTTCCATGTAAATTTTTAAATCAGTTTATCAGTTTCTATAAAAATGTTTGCCATGATTTTGATTGTAATTGTGTTGAGTCCAAAGATCAGTTGGGAGGCTGGATGCAGTGGCTCACACCTGTAATCCTAGCACTTTGGGAAGCCAAGGTGGGTGGATTGCTTGAGCCCAGGAGTTTAAGACCAATCTGGACAACATGGCAAAACCCTGTCTCTACAAAAAACACACACCTCTAGGCCAGGCTACTTGGGAGGCTGACATGGGGGGACTGCTTGAGCCTGGAAAGTGGAGGTTGCAGTGAGCTGAGATTGTGCCACTGCACTCCAGCCTGGGGGACAGAGCGAGACCCTGTCTCAAAAAAAAAGATCAGTTGGGGAGAAATTCACAAACAACAATATTGAGTCATTTGATCTATGAACGTAGTATATATTTAGATCTCCTTTAATTTCTCTCAGCCATCTTTATAGGTATATAGAGCTATAGGTATATTATGTAGACTCATATCTGGGTTCAAATCATGGCTCTGTCACTTATGAAGTGACCTTGGGCAAGTTTCTTAGCTTCTGTGAGCGTCATCTTCCTTGTCTGTAAAATAGGGATAATATGTCATTGGTTTTGTCTAAGGGTTAAGTGAATTGATGTATGTTAAAGGCCTAATGTTATGCCTGGCAAAAAGTTTACTGCACAATACAAGTTGTTGTCGTTATTATCATCATTGTCATTTTTACCATCAAGTAATGATGGCCTGTTGGATCCACCTCTGCCAAATAGTTATTCTTGCCCAGCAACCAGATGGTTAGTAGCAGCTGCTCAGGGCTCCCTTTATGGTCAGCATGGCTGATGAACACTGCCAAACGCCTGCTTTTAGGGCCTCTCTTTTCTCTACTCCACACTACCATTCTCCAGCTGTAGCTGTTTACACATTCTTCCTTTGGATTATGTTAATACCATTGATTAGGCCACAGCTTTCCTTGCATTTAGTTCAGTCTTCCTTTGATTTTCCGATACTGCTTTCTGCTTTTGCTTGGAAGATTTTGCTCTTTTTGTGTGTCACTGTCTTAATCTTTCCTACTATGTGTTTATGGGTTTAATTTTCAGAGTTTGGGGCTAGCTCACTATCACCCCATTTTCCACTTGAGTATTTTGTAGATTGGGCAATAACTTAAGTTTACTAGAATAACGTATTTTAAGTGTTTACACAGAATATATATTTTTAAATTTTGCCTCATTTATGGGAAAGTGGGGGAGAAAACAGGATATTTTTTATTTAAAACTTTTTAGAAGATGAGATGTGAAAATAATTTGATAGTGACTAAATCAACTTGTTGTTACACTATTATTCTCAGTCTTATGAATTCAGAAAGTCCATTGTTTTGAAATCAGAACCTTGTCACTTACCCCCATCCTGATGAGGTTTGCATGTCAGCACTGTCAGGGTCCTTCAGGGAAATGCAAAGCAATTTCTTATGGGGAGATTTGGGATATCTGTGTCTATGTGATGTCTACATTTTTGTACAGTCATGATTTAACTTCAGAAAGAGTTTGTAAAAAAGAATATTTGTATTTGGGACTAAATACTCTATTCCTTTCTGAATCATCAAATAATCATTACATCGTATTCAGTATTGGTTTTAGAACAAAATATGCCACTTCCCAACTGTTTAAATCTGGGCAATGCGTGTATCCCATCTGTGTATCAGTTTCCTTTTCTCTGAAATGGGAATGATACTAGTACCTGCCTGTTTTGAGGATTAATTTAAGTAACACTCTTAGAATAGTGCCAGTAGGCACATGGTAGATAATAAATGTTAGCAGCTTATTGTAGTTCTTTGAAGAGTGACATCCCATGCTTGCCTTATTCAATAAAAATCATTTAACCAAACTGATAGTTTAACCAGTTGTTTTGCTCTTTAATCATTCTGCTTAACTAGGAAATACTGAAGGTGTTTTTTTGTTTGTTTGTTTGTTTTTAATGTGAATCTGTTTTTACTTAAGAGCTGGTATAACTACTGTAGTAGTTCAGGGATAGTATTTTGATTCCATGGTGATATTAATTTCAAATTTCAGTTAATAGTAAGTTCAGTTTTATTTTTTAAGATAACATGGAAATTTTGTCTTCCAATAGTGAATGTGATTTTCCAAAGACCTTGTATTTTACCTTGTTTCTATATAAACTAACTCAGTCATAAGGAAGGTATTTGATTTGCTGACAGCCACATAGGAAATCAAAACTCTTGGCTGCGTCGTTTGTTTCCCCAGTCCCAGATGATTCAATTTCCTTAGAAACTGCATGATGCACATGATTTATGAATTATGTATCAACTTAGCTTGAGAACTCTGTCAGTTGTTTAGACCTTGTTTTAACGACAAAAGTAATCTGAGTAATTTTAATGAATAAATGATGATTTGTAGAATAAGTATATATTTATTTAAATGTTTAAAATTAAATATAAAATTAAAAATATGGAAATGATCTTTATATAATCAAAACACTCACAATTTTGTACCCTAAATGAAATGTAATGAAGAATTTAGAATTAAAAGGGATATAATTTTTACATCTTGTAAAGTGAGTTCAAAATCAGTTAAGCAACCTCAGCTTGAAATGACACTACAGTAGCAAAACTTGCTGATTCTACTTTTTATGAATCAGTCATGGGTGAGGAGTGTTCTTGTTTGTAAGGGATTACTGATAATTATTATCAACAGAATAAAGGCTTACTCTAACAAGATCTGGGGAGGATTACAATTTGGCTTAATACAGTTACGTTCATTTCCTCTGTGCATATGTATTTAATGGAACTTCTTTAGCGTGGTTGTTAGAGCATTGTGTCTTCTATGATGTGGTCTTAAAAAAATGTACTATTGCAGTGGAATTTTAGGTAAACCTGTATTGAGCCTCAGCAGATTTTAATTGTCAAAAGAGGCTAAGATATATTCAGATTTCTTTGGAGCAAGCAATATAATATTTCTTGTTATTTCTTTCTCTTTAAATCAGTATATAGTATCAATAATAAATTTTAGTAATACCAAAACAGTTATCTCTGTGAAACTAGGGTCATAATTACCTTAAATTTTTTAAATATTTATTTTTAATCTTACTTAATGACAGCTTTTCCTAGAACTGTATTTCAGAGGCGTTGCAATAACCTGGTTTTCAGAATTTGGAAATTGTCTAAATCCTTCTCATTGCAGAGTCACAGATGATCTGTCTGATTACCATGCATTCAATCCTTAGGGTAAAAATCTAATTGTGGTTGGAGCCCTTGGGATGATTTGCTACTTAATTATGCAATATATACACCTTAGTGTATCCTGCATCTTGATAGTTTGATTTTGTAAATGAAATCTATGATTTAAACAGCACATTCAAATTTACGCAGTAAAGATAGCCAGCTAAACTGTAACAATTTGGAAGACTGAATTTGGTCACATGTTTGGTATTGAGGACTTTAGATTCGGTGAAATGGGGTGGTGACCCTTGACCTTTGTTCTTTGCTTTCATTTATGTGGTGGGAAAGCTGCCTTCATTTCTAATACAAATCTTCCCTTCACTTCAAATCTCCAATTTTTGGAGATTGGGTTACAAAGAAATTGTATCTGTGCTTTTCAGATTTTTCCATGAACTACAGAAATTCCTGTGGCACTGCTTCCTAGGGAGTTGTTTTAAGCTTTAACAGAAGGCATCTTAGAATAATGTAAAAAGGTCAGGGTTACCACAGTATTAAAGTATTTGAACTCTTGGTCTGTCAGGATGGGAGTTGACTTTGTTGGCCAGCCTGGTCTGCCTGTAAGATTCGTATCAGGGGTTGTGTGAGTTGGAAAAGCATCTCCTCATATCCTTTTTATTGAAAGGGAGCTCTGCCTCTGGCAGTGCAGAAAATGATTGCATGAAAAGTTTGATAATTATATCAAAAGAAAATGGTGGTAGTTAGGTTAAATGGAAGATGCTTGTACTCACATGGTCCCATTAAAGGCTATTCTATTGTTCTTTTTCATATTTTGCAGTCTCCTTAACATTTAAGAAACTGAAGGTGTATTTAATCAATAGTGTCACTATGATAGATATTAAGAAAGAAAAAAACAACGCCCATGGAAAACTAAGCAAAGTTACCAAGTAAGATTGCAGCATGAATTTTAAAAGTGATTTCCCAAGGAATAAGCTATATCCAGACACTTGGCTAATATTATTGCCCTTGTTCTAGAGTTAATGGTAGGTATGCTATAGTATTTTAGGAGCACAAGGGTTTTACAGTTTTGGTTCTGCCAGTTAACCTAAGATTGACTTTCCTCTCCTGCAAAATATGGATAACATCCACTTCCCTGATTTTTGTGAGAATCAAATGGGATGATTTATGTAAAGCATTTAGCTCAATGCTTAACACATTAAAAACAGCCCCCAAATGGCAGCTATTATTGCAGATTTTCATCTCAGCTGCAGTATTTTGGATTATTTGTCAGTACTGTACTATCTTTTAATGTATGATATTCTTTCCATGTTCTGGGCCTTCTTAAAGTATAATGATTTCCCTTTTCTCAAATTGAATTTGACCTTTTCAAAAGTCTGGAATTTACTGAAGACAAGGAATTATCCAGTGCTTGATGAATGGGGAGGTTTATATTGGATTGGCTGGCTTCCAGGTGACAAACAACATTCAAAAGCAGACATAAATTTTTCCCTTCCAAGAGGCCACATGGTGCTCCTTTCCTGCATCAGGCTCCCATGGATATCAATGGGTGTAATGTGTGTAGAGCAAGGGAAAGGTCTTGCTACTAAAAAGTAGGGCACTGTGCTATATCAGATAAATTAGTACGTTCCCATGAGCTCATGCTTTGTCCTAAAAGATGTCTTTGTCTTAATGTCCTGTTAGAGTCTAGCTAGCAGTTAGGAGTCAGTATTTGATATAATTCTCAGTGGTTGAATCCTACTAGGATGTTCGTAGTTTGTGTGTGTCTATATGTATATATACACTAGTAGTATTAAAGCCCAAACAAAAATATTTATTAAAATCTTACATGCTACACTTTGTTAAAGTGTTATTGGCTGAGTTTCCTGTTACCAAATTTAAAAGGTTGACTTACATTTTTTCCTAAGAGTTTTAAGAAAAGTGGTACTTAAATTCATAGAGCTAAGAAAATTGTTGCTCATTGTCCATGGATATCAGAAAATATAATTTTGATTGTTTATAGAATTATAAAAATTTTAATAGGGTACTCATGTTGTTAATTCCATGTCATCATTCATTCTGCTAATACTGCTCAGTCAGATTATTCCTTAAATATAAAAATTAAATAGATGAATAAAAACACAAGAAGTAGAAATGGTAGTAGATATTAAGGAATTAGAAATTGGCTTTAGTTTCTCTCTTAATAATTATTATGTGGACGGCTGGGTGTGGTGGCTCACGCCTGTAATCCCAGCACTTTGGGAGGCTGAGGTGGGCTGATCACCTGAGGTCAGGCATTCAAGACCAGCCTGGCCAACATGTCAAAACCCCTCCTATACTAAAAATACAAAAATTAGCCAGGTGTGGTGGCAACATGCCTGTACTCCCAGCTCCTCAGGAGGCTGAGTCAGGAGAATCGCTTGAACCTGCGAGGTGGAGGTTGCAGTGAGCTGAGATCATACCATTGCACTCCGGCCCGGGTGACAGAGCAAGACTCCATCTCAAAAAAAAAAAAAAAAAAAATTATTGTGTGACTTGTATTAGTGAGATTAGAACATTAAATACATTTTATATTATCACTTCTTTAGGCTTACATTATGATTTTTTTCCTTGGGGCTTCTCAAACATCTTATTATATGTAAGTCCTTTATGAACATGTCAAGAGTCTTTGGGTTCTCCATGTAATTATAAAGATGAAGTTATATATTTGGCGGGTTGGGGTGGGGAAGAGAATTTTAATTCTCTCTGGACATTTTATAAGAGAAGACATTTTAGATCCCTGACTAGCTTGTGAATAATACATATTAAGCAAATATACACTCCCAGTATGAAAACAGTTTATAGGGCCCTTTCTTATTATTATCTTATTAGATATTCTCAGATAGCAGTATTTCCTCATTCTACAGCAAACAGACCTGAGATCAGGGAAGTTAAATGTTTTGCTTAAGTTTATACAAATGACCATGCTTAAACAAGTATCTCCTGAGTGTAAGTGAAAAACAGCCTTTGAGACTGGGGAGATACGACAACTAAATGCATTGTCATCCTGGATGAGATCCTAGAAAAAAAAGAGGATATTAATGAAAAACCAATGAAATCCATATAAAATCTGGAGTTTATGTTTTAAAAAATGTGGAAAAGGTGAAAAATTCTTTGGGGGAACATAATGTAAAAAGTTTGAAGACAACTGAACAGATTAAAATTTTGCACATGTGTGAGTAGATAGGAGGTTTTTTTTTTTTTTTTTTCCCCTGAGACAATGTTTTACTCTGTTGCCCCGGCTGGAGTGCATTGGTGTGATCATGGCTCACTGCAGCCTTGACTTCCTGGGGTCAAGTGATCCTCCCACTTCAGCCTCCTGAGTACCTGAGGCTACAGGTGTGTGCCACCGTGCCTGGCTAATTTTTTGTATTTTTTGGAGAGATGGGGTTCCACCATGTTGCCCAGGCTGGTCTCGAACTCCTGGGCTCAAGCAGTCCTCCCACCTCAGCCTCCCAAAGTGCTGGGATTACAGGCATGAGCCACCATGCCCAGCCTTAGATAGGAGTTTTTTTTTGTTTTTTTTTTAGGTTGTTGCTATATACATGGCCTTGTAACTATTACACCTCTGAAAATGCTTCTCTACAACTTTTTGAAACTTGTTGAGTTTCTTGACTCTTCCACCAGACAAAACCTAATTTTCTGTTCTAGAGAGAGGCAGATTCTTTTTCGCTGGGGGTATTCTCATCCTAGGATATCAGAGGCACCATGGAGATTGGGGATAGGAGTTTTTCATTGTACTATTGCTTTTAATAGAGAAACTTCAGAAACAACCTAAATGCTTATCAATATTATAATGGATAAGTTAGTGATTGTATAGTTGGACAATTATTACTATATACAGTTAAGAAAATGAACTAGAATTATATCAATAGAGTTAACTCTAAAGAAATTGTTAGTAAATAAAGCAGGTCGCCAATTAAAAACAAACCTTTGAATAATTTTCAAAAAACTATGCTATATGCACATGATTACAAAATCAAACAGTACAGAAGGATTTATAATGAAAATGAAGTGTTTCAGTTCCCCTTCTTCCCTTTCTCTACTCGGTTCCCACAGTCTATTTGGAATCATGTTTAAATGTGTCTGATGGTTACAGGCATACCTTGGAGATACTGTAGGTTCAGTTCCAAACCTCCACAATAAAGCAGGTATTGCAATAAGTCAAGTCAGAGAAATTTTTTGGCATCTTAGTGCATATAAAAGTTATGCTTGTATTATACTGTAGTCTGTTAAGTGTGTAATAGCATTATGTCTAAAAGAACAATGTATACACCTTAATTAAAAAAGGTTGTATTGGCCGGACGTGGTGGCTCATGCCTGTAATCCCAGCACATTGGGAGGCCGAGGTGGGGTGGATCACTTGAGGTCAGAAGTTCGAGACCAGCTTGGCCAAGATGGTGAAACCCCATCTCTACTAAAAAAATACAAAAATTAGCTGGGCATGGTGGTGTGTGCCTGTTATCCCAGCTACTTGGGAGGCCAAGGCAGGAGAATTGCTTGAGCCCAAGCGGTGGAGGTTGCAGTGAGCTAGGATTGTGCCACTACACTCCAGTTGGGCAACAGGGCAAAACTCTGTCTCAAAAAAAAACCAAAACCAAACAAGGAAAAAACACAAAAATGTCCTTATTGCTAAAAAAAAATGCTGAAGGTCATCTGAGCCTTCAGTGAGTCATAATCTTTATGCTAGTGGAGGGTCTTGCCTTGATGTTCATGGCTGTTGACTGATCAGGGTGGTGGTTGCTGAAGATTTGGGTAGCTATGGCAATTTCTTAAAATAAAACAACAGTGAAGTTTGCCTTATCAATTCATTTCTTTTCTTGAAAGATTTAGCTATAGGATAGCATTAGGAGATACACGTAATGCTAAATGACGAGTTAATGGGTGCAGCACACCAACATGGCACATGTATACATATGTAACAAACCTGCACGTTGTGCACATGTACCCTAAAACTTAAAGTATAATAATAATAATAATAAAAAAAGATGATTTCTTGCTCTGTTGCCTGGGCTGGAGTGCAGTGGCACAATCATAGTTCACTACCGCTCAGAACTCCTGGACTCAAGCAGTCCTTCTGCCCCAGCCTCTTGAGTAGCTAGGATTATAGGTGCAAGCCACTGGAGCCAGCCTGTGATGCTGTTTGATAGCATTTTACCCACAGTAGAACTTCTTTCAAAATTGGAGTTAATCTTCTCAAGCCCTGCTGCTGCTTTATCAACTAAGTCTATGTATATTCTAAATCTTTGTTGGCATTTCAATAGTGTTCACAGTGTCTTCACCACGAGTAGATTCTGTCTCAAGAAACCACTTTCTTTGCTGATCCATAAGAAGCAACTCCTCATTCATTCCAGTTTTCTCATGAGATTGCAGCAATTGAGTCCCATCTTCAGGCTTCACTTCTAATTCTCTTGCTGTTTCCACCACATCTGCAGTTACTTCCTCGACTGAAGTCCTCAACCCTTCAAAGTCATCCATGAGGGTTTGGAATCACCTTCTTCCAAACTCCTGTTAATGTTGATATTTTGACCTCCTCCCGTGAATCATGAATGTTCTTAATGGTATCTAGAATGGTGAATTATTTCCAGAATATTTTCAATTGAATTTACCAAAATCCATCAGAGGAATCGCTGTTGATGGTAGCTGTAGCCTTACAAAATGTATTTCTTAAGTAATAATACTTGAAAGTTGAAGTCACTCCTTGTTCCATGGGCTACAGAATGGATGTTATGCTATTAGGAATGAAAAAAACATTAATTTCCTTGTACCTCTCCATCAGAGCTCTTAGACTAGGTACATTGTCAATAGCAGTAATATTTTGAAAGAAATCTTTTTTTTCTGAGCAATCTCAATAGTGAGCTTAAAATAGTTATTAAACCCTTCTGTAAGCAGATATGCTGTCATCCAGGCATGTTGTTCTATTTATAGAGCATGAGCAGAGTAGTTTAGCCTAATTCTTAAGGGCCATAAAATTTTCAGAATGGCAAATGAGCATCAACTTCAGCTTCAGCTGTATTAGTCCCTAATAAGTGAGTCATCCTGATTTTTGAAGCTTTAAAGCCAGGCTTTGCCTTCTCTCCAACTATGAAAGTCCTATGTGACATCTCCAATAAAGAGACATCTTAGAAGACTGTTTTGTCCACATTGATAAACTGTTGCTTAGATTCACCTTCATCAATGATTTTAGCCAGATTTTCTGGATAACTTGCTGCAGTTTCTCTATCAGCAATTGTTGCTTTGCCTTGAACTATGTTATGGAGATGGTTTCTTTCCTTAAATCTTACGAACCTACTCCTGCTAGCTTCTAATCTTTCTTCTGCAGCTTTCTCACCTCTCTCAGCCTCCATAGAATTGAAGAGTTACAACCTTGCTCTGGATTAGGCTTTGGTTAAGGGAATTCCTCTGTCTAGATCACTGAAACTTTCTCCATGTCAGCAGTAAGGCTGTTTCTTATCATTTCATGTATTCACTGGAGTAGCACTTTTTTTTTTGAGACGGAGTTTCGCTCTTGTCACCCAGGCTGGAGTGCAATGGTGCAATCTCGGTTCACTGTAACCTCTGCTTCCAGGTTCAAGTGATTCTCCTGCCGCAGCCTCCTGTGTAGCTGGGATTACAGGTGCCTGCCACCATGCCCAGCTAATTTTTGTATTTTTAGTAGAGATAGGGTTTTGCCATGTTGGCCTCCTGACCTCAGGTGATTCGCCTGCCTCAGCCTCCCAAAGTGCTAGGATTACAGGTGTGAGCCACCGCGCCCAGCCTGGATTAGCACTTTTGATTTCCTCCAAGAACTTATTTGAATTCACAACTTGGCTAGTTATTTGGAGCAAGAGGCCTTGCTTTTGGCCCGTTTTGGCTTTCAATATGCCTTCCTCACTAAGCTTAATAATTCCTAGCTTTTGAGTAAAATGAGAGATGTGTGACTCTTCCTTTCGCTTGAACCATAGAGGCTGTTGTAGGGTTATTAATTGGCCTAATCTTAATACTGTTGTGTCTCAGGGAATAAGGGGGCCTGAGGAAAGGGAGAGAGGCCAGAGGTATGGTGGCTGGTTGTTGGAGCAGTCAGAACACACATTTCTTGATTAAGTTTACTGTCTTATATGAGTGTGGCTTGTGGTGCCTCAAAAGAATTTAAAGAGTAACCTTAAAGATCAGTGATCACACATCATCATAACAGATGTAATGATAATGAAAAAGTTTGAATATTGTGAGAACTACCAAAATATAACACAGAAACAGGAAGTGAGCCCATGCTGTTGGAAAAATAATGCCAGTAAACTTGCTTGACTCAGGGTTGCCACAGTATGTAAAAAAGCACAATAAAGCCAAGTGCAGTAAAATGTGATATGCCTGTACTTCTGTATCTCTAAATAAAGTGCTTATGCTGTGATTTTTAGAAAAATATGCAAACTGCAGACATTTGCTCTTAATTCCTGTTAAAATAGATGAGGATTTACTCTGCTTATAGTCCCCTCCCTCCCTTTTTCTCTCCTTCCTTCCTTCGTCCCTCCTTCCCTCCCTCCTTCCTTGTTATATTACTATAGGATATAACAATATTTACTTTTTAAAAATTTAGTTTTTTAATCAGATTGTTTATGTAGATAGTTTAAAAGTGAAATAATTCTATAAATCTTATTATGAAAATCTGCAGTTGCTTCTGTAGCCACTCACCCCCACCACTCCCAACCATTGCCTGCATCCTAGAGACAAGCATTTCACACTGTAGGCTGTTTCTTTTGATATTTAAATCATATCACTAGATAACATATTTCTGGATCTACTTCTTGATTTTCTGTTTTGTGCCCTATGTATTGGATTTCCTCTCTGGAAGGAGAACATTTAGCTCACTCTCACCGTTTCTACCACTAGACAGGTCATACTCTGCATTCTCTGTCCTCCCAATGTAGTTTCCATATTCATTTGTCTAGATCACTATTCTTTGTCACATTATTGTGATTTAGTAAATGCTGTTTGCAGCTGAGTCATGAGTACATTATTACTGTTTCTTTCTTGCATGACTTTGTTTGTGCTGTGTAGTTAATAATTGTCTTGCTTCTCTGCTTAGTTTTCTATGTATTTATCATAAATTCATCCCCAGTTGTTAACATTATTTTCTCCAAACATTCAGACACATCAGGTATTGCATCTTTTTGGGTCTTACTTGCGCAGAACCTTGTGAACTGTTCTGTTTCGTTCTGTATCGTTGCCCCATATCCCTGGAGCATAGGTAACCATCACTCTGGGGGTGTTGTTTGCCTCTTTCTGTGTGAGATCCCTTTCTGCTGGATCCTGTGGTCTCGGGACTCTTGATTACAACCTTGTTTTGACAAACTGTCTTCTCTAGTAGTACCATGAGGAAAGATGCATGGAAGATAAATTTTGTGTGTCCTGGAAAAATTTTTTATTGATGCTCTTGCACTTAATTGGTACTATCTAGATTGGAAATAATTTTTCCTTTAGAATTTTGAAAGCGCTGATTGATCTGTTGTCTTCTGGGCTTTCATTATTGCTATTACAAAATCTGAAGATCATCCTCCCTTCTCTCTCCCTACCCCACTCTTTCTTGACATTATAGGATTGTGATTCTTAACCCTGGCTTCACTTTAGAATTATCTGGGGACTTTGACCAAATCCTGGTATGAGAGATTTTGAAGTAATTGGTCTGGAGTGGAGCCCAAACATAGATATTTCTGAAAATCTCCTTAGGTAATTCTAAGATGTAGCCAGAGTTGAGAACTACTGTTTTAGTGTCTTGTCTTTGTCTCTAATTGCTGAAATTTCTTGATGATATGCTACGATGTGGGTCCCTTTCCATCCATTGTGCTAGGTACTTGATTGTTCCATTAATCTGGAAGTTTATGTTAATTTTGGTAATTAAAAATTTTATTTTCTCCCGTTCTTCTAATCTATTATTTTAAAAATCTTGTTATTTGTAGTTTGTCTGCTTGGCTCTCCTCTGATTTTCTGTAACTTTTTCCTTTTGTTTACAGAGTGATTTCCTCAGTTTGATCTTCCACCCCTTTCATTGAGTTTTCCTTTTCTGTAATCCTATTTTAATTTTTCTGAGAATTCATTTTTTTGTACTCTATTCTGCTTTTATGGACTCCTGTTTGTATTTAAGGATGCAGTATCTTCCCTCCTTTCTAAGGATATTGATACTTTTTTGTTAACTTTTTATCTCCCTTCCTTGCTCTGTTTCCTCTAAATTACTTTTTGAAAATCTATTACTTGTTTTGGCCCCCTGGTTTTTCCTATAAGGGGCTTTGCTCAGAAGCCTTCCTTGGCTATGTACCTATTTATGTTTAAAAGCTAATTATGGACGCATATCTGTGTGGTGTACTTCTCAACCTTAGCCTTTACCATAGGATCTGGCTGGGTCATTGCAGTGGGGGAACTCTTGGGATCAGAGTCTTGGGATCTTTACTCTTGGGCTGGTCATATTCCTTAGAGAGGACTCTTTTCAACTCCACTTTTGGAAGCTGATTTGGCAGAAGATGGCTGGAGGATAACTTTTAGGATGTGAAGGCATGCTTAATTTGCCTTTCTCATTTTTGTCTCTTGTCATGCTGATTAGAGCCCCTCTCTCTTTTACTCTCTCCAGAGAATAAACCTCCAGCCTCCTGGGGGTTGGGCAAGGGAGAGGAATCTCTGTCTTAACACTTTTCCTTTCTGTGTCAAGGCCCACCCACCCCAGCTTTGTGGCTACCTGCTGCTATCTTTTTCTGGTGGGGTTTTTGTGGGGTTTCAAGGTGTGAATCAGATTGCTTCTCTCAGCTTTCCTGGCTGCTGGCTTAGTGGTCACCTCTCTGTTGAGTCAGGTACAACTTGTTCTTGGGCTTTCCAGCTACCGAATGTTGTTCTTCTCAACTCCTTTTCCTTTCTGCTTGTTGATAAGTGTGTATCCTAAACACAGATTCCGTTACTGTCAGTGTAATGTGTTTTCAGGAGAGAGTGGAGGTAAGCTAAAGGTCATCTGCTCTGTATAATCAGAACTGAATAATATGATTGTGGTAAATGAAAAATAAAGAGATGGTAAAAGGCCTCAGATTGTCATAATGATTCTATTTTGCATGCCAGCTCTGAGGTTCAGTCGAAATACTTGGTGTGTATAATGTCTGCAGAAACATAGCAGTAACTCATACTTGGTGTTCTTTGGTTGTTGGCAGATCATGCTGCAATCAGTTGGACTGAAAGTGAAATTTGAAAAAGTTATTTAAACTCTTCTGTTGCAATGCAGATTGACAGCCTGTATTAAAATAAAATGTTTGGTTTAGAAACCCTAAAAACACTGTGTTGGTTTCAACCAAAAAAGCTTGACTTTTCTCCTTAAATCAGTCATGACTGTATTAACATTTAAAATACCATTTTCTTGGTACCATTTATACCTCAGTGACGTCACATAGAAAAATGAGAAATTATAACTCATTTTCATTCTTTTATTGTGCATTTAAAGTATAAACTCTATAAGGTAATGTTTCATTTTAAGATCTTCTTCTTCCTTAAGGGAATTGATAACATAGCACTTTAAGGAACTTTTAATAAAAATACTGTTTTTTGGTAAATTGATTATATTATTATCCGAGACAATAAGTACATTCTTCACTGCATGTTCATGTAAATTTAGAAAGCCAGTCTGAAATTTGCTGCACTAAGAAAAAGCCAGATTAAAACTTTTCATATTACCAAAAGCAACCTTTAAAAAAATCCTGTTTTTCTTTTCAAAAGCATAGTGTTCTTGTCTATCTTAGGACCTCTTTTGTTAGAATTCTCTGTGGGTAGTTTAAGAGAACAACATTTTATTTTGAAAAACTTAAAGTCTACAGAAAAGTTGAAGGAATAGTTATATAAACCCTATGTATACCTGTCACCTTAGTTCACTGAGTGTTAACATTTTGCTGAATTTGTGCTTTCTCAGTTTTTTTTACTGAACCATTAAAATTTAAGTTTAGACATCATGACATTTTTGTTTCTAAATAATTGAGTGTTTGTGTTGTCAGAATAAGGACATCCTCTTTACATAATCATAATACCATTTTCAACTCTAAGAAACAATTCTATGATACCATCTAACATACAGTATGCATCCCTCCTGGATTTTCCCCAACCTTTAACTGGTAGCTCTTCCCCACCTCCAGGACTCCAAGATGCAAATAAGGATTGCTAGAACAGTGCCCTCTCCTAACCTTTCGCTTTTTTTTTTTTTTTTTTTTGAGACAGGGTCTCACTGTTGTCCAGGCTGGAGTGCAGTGGTGCGAACATGGGCTCACTGCAGCCTTGACCACCAGGGCTCAAGCGAGTCTCCCTTCTCAGCCTCTGAGTAGCTGGGACTACAGGTGCATGCCACCATGCCTAGCTACATTTTTGTATTTTTTGTAGAGATGGAATTTCACCATGTTGTCTAGGCTGGTCTCACCTGAGCTCAAGCAATCCACCTGCTTTGGCCTCCCAAAGTGATGGGACTAGAGGCGTGAGCTACCATGCCCAGCCAACCATTTGTCTTATATTAATGTCCCACAATCTGGGTTTGTCTTATTATTTCCTTATGGTTGGATTCAGGTTAGAACATTTGTGGCAAAATTATTACAGCAGTGATAGTGTTTATTTCTTATTGCAGCATATCAGGAAGCACATATCAGTGTATTCCATTAATGGTGGTATTGAATTTTTTTTTTTTTTTTTTGAGGCAGAGTCTCGCTATGTCCCCCAGGTTGGAGTGCAGTGGCGTGATCTCAGCTCACTGCAAGCTCCGCCTCTTGGGTTCACGCCATTCTCCTGTCTCAGCCTCCCGAGTAGCTGGGACTACAGGCGCCTGCCAACACGCCCAGCTAATTTTTTGTATTTTTAGTAGAAACGGGGTTTCACCGTGTTAGCCAAGATGGTCTCGATCTCCTGACCTCGTGATCTGCCCGTTGCGGCCTCCCAAGGTGCTGAGATTACAGGCGTGAGCCACTGCGCCCGGCCGGTGGTATTGAATTTGATCACTTAGTCAGGTGTGGTGGTGTACCCCTGTGTTCCCAGCTACTAGGGATATTGAGATGGGAGGGTTGCTTGAGCCCAGGAGTTACAGGCCAGCCTGGGCAACATAGTGAGACCCTATCTCTTAAAAAAAAAAATCGATCATTTAGTTGAGATCTGCTAGATCTCTTCATTGTAAAAGAACCTGTTTTACTACTTTTTCTCTCTTGTAATTAATGGATAAATTGGGAAATTTGTACATGTCATGTTCCCCCAAAGCCTTTTACCTAATAGTATTCCTTGATCCTTACCTGAATGAGTTATTAATATTAAATTGTAAAAATGGTGATCATTTCTTGTTTATTAGCTGGCATTCTTCCACAAAGAAGAGCTTTCCCTCCTCCTTTTCTCTTCTTTAATGTCATTGTTGTCTCTTTAAAAAAAAAAAAACAAAAACCTCAGTGTGTTAGAATTCATTATCATTGTGATTATGTTTGATGATTACATTGTCCCAAGTTTGGCTAGTGGCAGCCTTTTGAAGCTGTGTGTCCTTTTACCATATTCTCAGTAGTCTTTAAGCATTTCCTTTGCTTTTTGGCACAGGGAGATGTTTCAGGCTCACTTTGTGCTTTCCCTGCCCTGGAGTTGGAATAGATGATTTCTCTAAGAATTCAGTTTGTTTCAGTGGTTCTTCATATTTATAAATCAAGATCTGGGCACTAGATAGGTTTATTGCTGCTGATTATGATTACATCCAAACCCTTTCAATAGGAATATCTAGGAAATAGATAGCTTTCTTTTCTTTTCTTTTTTTATTTTGAGACAGGGTCTCACTCTGTTGCCCAAACTGCAGTGTAGTGGTGTGATCATGCTCACTGCTGCAGTCTCGACATCCTGGGCTCAGGTGATCCTCCTACCTCGGCCTCCTGAGTAGCTGGGACCACAGGCATGTGCCACCACACTTGGCTAATTTTAAATTATTTGTACAGACGGCATCTTCCTATGTTGCCTAGGCTGGTCTCAAACTTCTGGGCTCAGTGATCCTCTCACCTTGGCCTCCCAAAGTGTGGGGATTACAGGTATGAACCACTGCACCTGGCTGGATAGCTAATTTTTAAATCATACATTTATTACTGATATTCGCTATTCAAATTTGTTGCCGTAGGTTTCTTTTTTTTAAACCTTCTCCCACTTTTATATCCCTGGTTCCCAGCAGTGAGAACTCTGGTTCACAACATTACTGTATTTATCTCATTGCTGTCACCTACAATATACACAATACAGTGTCTCAGTTCCTATACCTATACCTTTACCAGTCTTACTTGTTTGTTTGTTTTTTGAGACAGAATCTCTCTCTGTCACCCAGGCTGGAGTGCAGTGGTGCCATCTCGGCTCACTGCCTTACCAGTCTTATTTGGATTCAAAGTACAGAGATTAATTCAGGCTACTGGAAAATGATAAAGGGTGAAGGATTCATGTAAGGATACATAGTAGCATGAATCTAAAAGGTAGCTTCTGGCATCAGCTACTCTCATTCACCCACTCTCTTGGCCTTCTTTGTTAGCCTCTCTTTCTCATTCGATGTGTCTCTGCATCTTGTCTCTCACCTTCAGCCTTCCTAAGTGGGAAGGAATTTGTTAGGTTGATTATTTACCCTCTAAGCAGCATTTCTGTTGGACAGCTCCTGATCCAGGTATCTTGGTCTTGTTGGCCAAAGTGTGGGCAATGGGGACTTCTTCTGTTAAAAACAATGGAAAGCTTTCTTGTATTTGGTCAGTATAATCACTGGGCACTTTTAGGTTTTATGGTCCAGTACAAACTGGTTTTCATTTTTCTTAGTACAGTGATAGATAACCTTTAGCCTGGAGTGTTTAAAGTTCATGAGTAGTTTTGAAAATAAGGTAGTAAAATATATTTAATTTCCAGCTGCCAGCCAGAAAATTGTAGTCTATTTATGAACAAATGAAACTCAGTACACAGACATATTTAGTGATTAATGACATATTCTTAGAGGAAGCCTGAAAGGAGGAAGAAGGTGTGTTTTCCCCCTGGGCTGTGAATGAGAAGATAAAGTAATTATCCAAAGTACATAAATCTGATAGTCTGCGAATAATAATAGGCTTTATCTGGGGTAGGTGTTAGTGACTGAGAATTAATAAGACAGTTTTTAAAATGTAGCATGCATAGTGAAAAGAACACAAGCTTTCAAATATGACAGACTTAAGGTCCACATTTGGCTTGGCTCATTCAAACTCTGTGACACTGGGCAAATTACCAATGTACTCTGAGCCTCAGTCTCCTCTTTTGTAAAATGGGCATGATAAAACTTACTATCTATCATAGTAGATAGTAACTATATAAATGAGAAATCACAGATGATTGGACAGTTAAAAAATTTTTTTTTGCTTTCTGGCAAGACAAATTCCAGCTCTGGAGAAATAATGGGAAAGTCCCCAGTGTCAGCAAAGGAAAGCATGTCCAGGAAGGGTAACAGAAGGAGAAGTATGACCTGAAAACCTGGGGGCAGTCCATGCATGAAGATAAATGAGCTCGTCTCTTTGAGCTTCACTTTACTCATCTGAAATAAAAGAAGAGAGCATCCATGGTAGAGACTGGAGTCTGAAATATCATGAGGTCAAGCTAGGAAGAGTTCCTGCTATGTATGAATATTTGTAAATAAGCACAGATATTGTACATAGCAGCGTTATTTACAATGGCCAATAGGTGGAAGCTAAGTGTCCATTGATGGGTAAATGGATAAACAAAATGTCGTATGTACATATAATGGAATATCTTCAGCCTTAAAAAGGAAGGAAATTTGGACACATGCTAAAGTGTGGATGAACCTTGAAGACATTATGCTAAGTGAAATAAGCCAGTCACAAAAAGACAAATACTGTATGATTCCACTTACATGAAGCATCTAGAGTAGTCATATTCATAGAAGCAGAAAGTTAAAGTGGTAGTTCCCAGGGGCTGGGGGAGAAGGAAATTGAGAGTTGTTTAACGAGTATAGGGTTTTAGTTTTACAAGATGTAAAACTTCTAGAGATTGATTGCACAATAATGTGAATATTATAAATATACTTAATGCTAATAAACTATACTTAGAAATGGTTAAGATGGTAAATTTTATGTTATGGTTGTTTTACTGCAATTAAAAAATAAGCACAGCATTTTAAAAGGTATCATTTGTACAATAGAGGTGTGTACATATGCATATATAACTATATATTTTTTTCAATTTTATTTAATTTTTTAGGTGCAGGGTTTCACTGTGTTGCCCAGGTTGGAGTGCAGTAGTGCGATTATAGTTTACTGTCACCTTGAACTCCTGGGCTCAAATGATCCTTCTGCCTCAGCCTCCTACGTAGTGAGGATACAAGTGTGCATGACAATGCCTGGCTAATTAAAAAAAATTTTTTTTATAGAAACAGGGTCTCACTGTGTTGCCAAGGCTAGTCTCAAGGGATCCTCCATCCTTGGCCTTCCAAAGTGCTGGGATTATAGTTGTGAACCACCGTACCACTATATATTAATGGTTGTAAAATACAAATATTTAACAATCATATGTATTTCATATTGTACCATTTAAAACAATGTTTCTACTAAGACTAAAAATCATACAACCTTTCTGCAGGACAAGGTACAGATTCATGTTGACTCTGAAATTCCACTTTCAGGAATTATAAGAAAGCATGTGTAAAAAAGTTTAACAAGTTTAATGTAAGTATGCTTACAAAAGTTTAACATGATTCACAGTACTATTTGTAGTAACAGCAAAAAGTTGGAAGCAGTCATAATCGCTTAGTACTGAAGAATTCGTTAAGTAGGTTATGGTACATTTATCAACTCATTGGAATGAAGTATTACAGAAATGTATCTTGACATTGAAAAATATCTAGACTGTTAATACTTGGGAAAAAAGTAGTTTGCATGTATAAATAACAGAACTCATTTCTTAATTCTACATATTGTGCTGTAGCCACTATAACAAAATGTTTCTCTTGTGCTATTTTTATTATTTACACAATTTTATTACTTGCATAATTTGGTATTTTATAAGCTTTTGATCTTCGGAGTACCTGATGATAAAGAACATAATACTTAGGCTGGGTGCGATGGCTCACGTCTGTAATCCAAGCACTCTGGGAGGCCAAGGTGGGCAGATCACTTGAGTTCAGGAGTTCAAGACCAACCTGACCAACATGGTGAAAACCCAACTCTACTAAAACAAATACAAAAAGTAGCTGGGTGTGGTGGTGCACACCTGTAGTCCCAACTACTTGGGAGGCTGAGGCAGGATAATTGCTTGAACTGGGAGGCGGAGGCTGCAGTGAGCAGAGATCGTGCCACTGCACTCTAGCCTGAGTGACAGAGCAAGACTCGGTCTCAAAAAAAAAAAAGAACTTAATACTTTCTTGATACTTGCTATAATTAAATTGAAATGTTTTCAGAGTCTGATTTTTTTTTTTTTAGGCGGAGTCGTGCTCTGTCACCCAGGCTGGAATGCAATGGCGTGATCTCGGCTCACTGCAACCTCCCCCTCCCAGGTTCAAGTGATTTTCCCGCCTCAGCCTCACAAGTAGCTAGGATTGCTGGGATTATAGGTGCCCGCCACCATGCCCGGCTAATTTTTATATTTTTAGTAGAGGCCAGGCTGGTCTCGAACTCCTGACCTCAGATGATCCACCTGCCTTGGCCTCCCAAAGTGCTGGGATTACAGGTGTGAGCCACCACACCCAGCCTCAAAGTCTGATTTTTAAGAGAATCTATGCTTCATAAAGTTGCATTTTTCTCACCTAATATTCATTTAATCAAGTTAACATTATAGTACTTTCTTTTTTTTTTTTTTTTTTAATTATACTTTAGGTTTTAGGGTACATGTGCACAATGTGCAGGTTTGTTACATATGTATCCATGTGCCATGTTGATTTCCTGCACCCATTAGCTCGTCATTTAGCATTAGGTATATCTCCTAATGCTGTCCCCGCCCCCCACCCCCACCCCCCACCGCACAACAGTACCCGGAATGTGATGTTCCCCTTCCTGTGTCCATGAGTTCTCATTGTTCAATTCCCACCTATGAGTGAGAACATGCAGTGTTTGGTTTTTTGTCCTTGCGATAGTTTACTGAGAATGATGTTTTCCAGTTTCATCCATGTCCCTACAAAGGACACAAACTCATCATTTTTTATGGCTGCATAGTATTCCATGGTGTATATGTGCCACATTTTCTTAATCCAGTCTATTGTTGTTGGACATTTGGGTTGGTTCCAAGTCTTTGCTATTGTGAATAGTGCCGCAATAAACATACGTGTGCATGTGTCTTTATAGCAGCATGATTTATAGTCCTTTGGGTATATACCCAGTAATGGGATGGCTGAGTCAAATGGTATTTCTAGTTCTAGATCCCTGAGGAATCGCCACACTGACTTCCACAATGGTTGAACTAGTTTACAGTCCCACCAACAGTGTAAAAGTGTTCCTATTTCTCCACATCCTCTCCAGCACCTGTTGTTTCCTGATTTTTTAATGATGGCCATTCTAACTGGTGTGAGATGGTATCTCACTGTGGTTTTGATTTGCATTTCTCTGATGGCCAGTGATGATGAGCTTTCATAGAAGAAGTTATTAAACACTTTCATGTTAGAATCTAATAACCATGATTGTTTTAAAACAAAGTTTGGCATTTATTTGGTTATTAATCACTCAAACATAATTAATTACTATGGTTAATTACTGTGTTTCTCTGTAAGTTTTGGTATTAATTCTAAAGGATAGAAGTCTATGTATTATTTTTTGTGGTTTGTGTTACAATTTCATATTTGTCCATGCCAATCCTGGTGAGAATTGCAGCCTGTCTTAGCTGTTGAAGTACTTCAGCCCATAAAATACGTCAAGCTATTTTGTATCATTTTGTATGGTGTCTAGGAATGTAGACTATTTAGTCTAGTTTGTTGGACTCAATCCTGTACTTCCAAGTGAAGTCAAATTTCTGTTTGAGCGGCCCTGGCTAAATTACTTCATCTCTTTGAACTTCACTTTACTCATCTGAAATAAAAGAAAAGATGATAATAAATAGACACATCCTTATTTTTTGTGAATAGAATATTATTCATTCCATTATAGTGCATTTCACTATATGTGCTCAGCATGCAGAATCTATCCTACTAACTCATGCTCCCAAGAGAGCCTAAGAATTCCCATTCCCTCAGTGGTTCTCAGTTCTCTCATCCTCTGATAGTTTGACCATTTTTTGTGCCTCCAGTTCCTCATGTATAAAATGAGAACATTGATTGTACCTACTTCATAGGGTTATTGTGAAATGAAATTATTTGTTGCTTGTAAATTTGTTGAAACAGTGCCTGGCACATGGTGACTAATAATCCAGTGAATATTAGTTATTGCTATTACCTTGGTTCAGAGTATGTAATGCATTAATTTTAAAAAGGAACCACGTGGCCCACATTCAGGTGATGGATGATTTTTTTATCCCCTCGTTGATGGATTCTCAGTATCCTTTACTTGGCACTTCCTAGGTTCTTCTTGGGTTAAAAAGGTATTGGGGTTGGGTGCAGTGGCTCACACGTAATCCCAGCACTTTGGGAGGCTGAGGCAGGCAGATGACTTGAGGTCAAGAGTTCGCGACCAACATGTGAAACCTTGTTTCTTCTAAAAATACAAAAATTAGCTGGGTGTGGTGGCGGGTGCCTATAATCTCAGCTACTTGGGAGGCTGAGGCAAGAGAATCACTTGAACCCAGGAGGCGGAGGTTGCAGTTAGCCCAGATTGTGCCATTGCACTGTAGCCTGGGTGACAGAGCGAGACTCTGTCTCAAAAACAAACAAAACAAAACCAAAAGGTACTGGGACTGGGATGTTAGGGGCATGATATCAAAGGAAATAATCAGCAACCATAGGGCTTGGTGATAGACACATAGGAAACAGCAAGTAGGTCTTAGGGTATTGTTATCATGAGGTGATCAGGAAGTCAGATATTGTAAATGACCAGACAAGATTAGTGTTAAATTCTGAAGAATGCAGGCTTACTATCTGCTAATAGAACAAACACACATCTGTCAAATACAAGGATGTCTATCTAAGAAATGGGTGAACCTGAAAGCAATAAAGACTACATCTTGTAACAATTCAAGACTTGGAGATGGGGGAATGAATCGTTGCTGGAAGTAGACTCTTTAATTGTTTTTCTTCCCCCCCCCCCAAATTAAAGACACATTCATATACACACACGTGCACATATGCACATGCATACACAAACACACCCAGTTTTACTCATTAATGACAGCTTCTGAGTTAGGTGCTGGGGATATGAAAATGAGTCCTCAGAGAGTTAACTATAATACAATGAAAGTTTAATAGAATGATAATACTGATGTGTGAATATAGATGTGATAATGTCAATATGCGAATATAGATAGCTGCTCAGCTTCCCTGAAGTGTGAGGAAACAGTTACAAACAAGATCAAGAATAAGGAAGACTAATGCCACATATCTACAACCATCTGATCTTTGACAAATCTGACAAAAACAAGAAATGGGGAAATGATTCCCTATTTAATAAATGGTGCTGGGAAAACTGGCTAGCTATATGTAGAAAGCTGAAACTGGATCCCTTCCTTACACCTTATACAAAAATTAATTCAAGATGGATTAAAGACTTAAATGTTAGACCTAAAACCATAAAAACCCTAGAAGAAAACCTAGGCAATACCGTTCAGGACATAGGCACGGGCAAGGACTTCATGTCTAAAATGCCAAAAGCAATGGCAACAAAAGCCAAAATTGACAAATGGGATCTAATTAAACTAAAGAGCTTCTGCACAGCTAAAGAAACTACCATCAGAGTAAACAGGCAACCTACAGAATGGGAGAAAATTTTTGCATTCTACTCATCTGACAAAGGCCTAATATCCAGAATCTACAATGAACTCCGACAAGTTTACAAGAAAAAAACAACCCCATCAAAAAGTGGGCAAAGGATATGAACAGACACTTCTCAAAAGAAGACATTTATGCAGCCAAAAGATACATGAAAAAATGCTCATCACCACTGGCCATCAGAGAAATGCCAATCAAAACCACAATGAGATGCCATCTCACACCAGTTAGAATGGCGATCATTAAAAAGTCAGGAAACAACAGGTGCTGGAGAGGATGTGGAGAAATAGGAACACTTTTACACTGTTGGTGGGACTGTAAACTAGTTCAACCATTGTGGAAGTCAGCGTGGCGATTCTTCAGGGATCTAGAACTAGAAATATCATTTGACCCAACCATCCCATTACTGGGTATATACCCAAAGGATTATAAATCTTGCTGCTATAAAGACGCATGCACACGTATGTTTATTGCGGCATAATTCACAATAACAAAGACTTGGAACCAACACAAATGTCCAACAACGATAGACTGGATTAAGAAAATGTGGCACATATACACCATGGAATACTATGCAGCCATAAAAAATGATGAGTTTGTGTCCTTTGTAGGGACATGGATGAAGCTGGAAACCATCATTCTCAGCAAATTATCACAAGGACAAAAAACCAAACACCACATGTTCTCACTCATAGGTGGGAATCGAACAATGAGAACACATGGACACAGGAAGGGGAACATCACACACCGGGGCCTGTTGTGGGGTGGGGGGAGGGGGGAGGGGGGAGGGATAGCATTTGGAGATATACCTAATGTTAAATGACGAGTTACTGGGTGCAGCACACCAACATGGCACATGTATACATATGTAACCTGCACATTGTGCACATGTACCCTAAAACTTAAAGTATAATAATAATAAAAAAAAAACAGATTTGAAAAAAAAAGAATAAGGAAGACTCGGCACCAGTAGGCCCTCAGACCTGTAATCCTCTTGTAATATTTCTGCGTCAATTCTGTACCATGATAACCTGGACAATTTTTATTTGTTTTTATCCTAATTCATGGTGTTGCTTAGGGAGATAGAGATGAATGAAAGGCTCCTAATTCCTTGATTTCATTTATACTGCTGACTTAAAGAACTATGCTAGTAGAAACACTCCTTGGATTTACTCAATTTTTGTGCTTATACGTGATATAATAAATTAGTAACTGGAATAACTGAACCGAAGAATATTTACATTTAAGTTTTCTTAGACCTTCTTTTGCATTTGAAAATACTCCTTACAGTCCAGGCCAGTGGCTCATGCCTGTAATCCTAGCACTTTGGGAGGCTGAGGTGGGGGAATTGCTTGAGCTCAGGAGTTTGAGACCAGCCTGGGCAACAGGGTGAAACCCCATCTCTACAAAAACAGAAACGCCCCCAAATTATCCAGGTGTGGTGGCGTATGCCTGTAGTCCAGCTACTTGGGAAGTGAGGTGGGAGGATGGCTTGGGCCCAGGAGGTCGAGGCTGCAGTGAGCTGCGATCATGCCGTTGTACTCCAGCCTGGGCAACAAATCAAGACCCTATCTTAAAAAAAAAAAAAAAAAATCCTGTGTGGGAAATGCTTCTTTCCTATTTCTAATGATTCGCTTCATATGACAGAGACCCCATTAGTGTAATATTTATGCCTTCTTGTGCCTTTTGGAGGTGACTGAATGTGATTGGTGAGTTTGAAATTAGAAAGTGGGTTTATTTGGACCACTCACTTTTTCCTCTTTCTTTTATGAGCAAGCTATCTGTGATTTAGCCTGTTCCACCATGCTGTAAGTTTTACAGGGTCAGGCTGTCTCACTTGCATGACACTACGTTGCCTGTGACTGGGAGGATGTCTTCAATTATGGGACTTAGTGTTTGGAAACCATCTACTTGCCTGTGGTAAGTAATATTCTTTAAGCTAGGTTATATTGGTAGTAAAGGTAATATTTTGCTCCTTTTGCCATCGTATTTCCCTTATCCTTCTATCTGACTTATTTCTCTTACTTCTTATCTATTTTATCTCACTTCTCAGTTGATTCAGAGTTTATTCAGAAACAGGGTTTCCTGTTTGTTGGATCGCCTTAAACATAAATGTCTTGTACTTCCTTAGATAAACCAGGGTTAATTCAAGTCAAGTGTTAGGAGCCACTGCCAAGTAAAGAATAATCAGCAATAAGATAAGCATTTTTGTCTGCATGAAGATGAGCAGTATTCATTCTTAATTTCTAGCCAATTAATCTATAAAACATAATGGACCATGTTAGGATGACCAAACAGTATTTGTGTGTGTGTATTCCATTACTATAATTGTTAGAATTTCAAATTAAGCTGTCACAATGCCTGTCTCCTCAAAACTGACTTTTCCCTGGTATGTTGATGAGATTCAAGTCTTGATTTGATTGTGATGTTTAAACAATTTGCTTTGGTAATGCTATTCAAAATAAAATCTCTGGATGTGATAAAGGTCATTTAGTGCCAGTAAGTTTTTAAAAAATATTTTGAAAATAAAAATAATTTAGGTGTAGAGTTTGCCGTTTTAACAATATTTTTTATTGTGAATCTTAAGTCTGGAGTCCTCTTTTTCATTCGTGAAAGGTTTCAAAATATGTGACCCTTTTGAAATTAAAAAAAATTTTAATAAACTTTTAATTTTAGAATACTTAAATTTTACAATAGTATTAAATAGTAATGGATTTAGATTTAGGATAGATTTTAGATCTTGGCAACAGAAAAGTTGCAAAAATATTAAAGATAGGTCCTGAACACCCTGTGTCCAACTTCTCCTGTTGTTAGCATCTTAAATTAGTATGTACATGTATCATAACTAATGGACCAACACTGGTACATAATCTTTAACTAAATTCCATACTTGGTATGAATATCATTAGTGTTTCCCTAATGTCTTTTTTTTTTTTTGCCTTCTGGCATCCTATCTGGGATACCACATTACATTTCATTGTCATGTCTCTGTAGTCTTCTCTGGTCTGTGACATTTTCTTAGACTTTCCTTGTTTGTGATGATCTTGACAGTTTTGAGGAGTAGTGGTCAGTTATTTTGTAGAATGTCCTTCAATTTGGGTTTATCTGATGTTTTTCCTATGGTTAGATTGAGGTTATGGGTCTTTGCAAGGAAGACCACAGAGATGAAGTGCCATTATTAACATATCAATTCACATATCTTATCAAGGGTAGGTGCTACCCACATGACTTGTCACTGTGATGTTATTATCCTTGATTACCTGACTGTGGTAAAGTTTGCCAAATTTCTTTCCTCCCCCATCCTTACTTACATTATTCTTTGGAAGCAAAGTACTATAAGTGCAGCCCACAACGGGGGATGGGGAATTAAGCTTCACATCCTTGAGAGGAGAATATCTACATAAATTATTTGGATTTTTGTGTGAAGGAAACTTCTTTCTTCTCTAATTTTTTAATTCATTCAGTCACTTCATTTGTGACAATATGGACTTGTAGATATTTATACTTTGGATTATAATCCAATGTTATGCTACTTGTTTTGTTGCTCAAATTATTCCAGCTTTGGCCATTGGGAGCTCTTTCAGGTTTGCTCCTGTGTGCTTTCGCTATGCTCCTTTGCTTTGTTTTTTGAGCACTTCCTTCCTTTTCTGACATTCCAAGGTGCTTCAGGCTCATCTTGTGTATTTCCTGCCCTAGGCCTGAAATCAGCCATTTCTCTAAGGAGCCCTGGTTCCTTTTATTGGAAGCTGATATTAGAAACCAATATCTAAGCACTGGGCCTTTGAAATGTTTTGCCATCTATCTTTAAGAGTAATACTGCTATTTTGAAATCATATCTTATAAAACTTTAGACCTATTTTAGTTAGTAAGTGAAATACTTTTTGGTACCCATTGTTTATATAATTAGGGTGGCCACAGTTCCATTTAGAGATAAAAGGAGATATTCAAGGTTAAATAAACAACGCAGCCTAAAAGTTTGTGGATAGTAATGATGTTGGCTATGGATGCAGGTGTGCCTGGGTTTAACCGAGACTGCTAGGGTTGTTTAGAGGATGCCTCTTGGCTGAAGAGGATGAGGGGAGGCTTATTTTAGTAAACTGTTCTTCCTGTCCCAGATCAACTGTAATCTCTTCCTTGTTCTTTCTGTTCTTCCTGGGAGAATTTAGTTACTCTTGTAACTAAAATTCCCCTCAAAACTTACTACGCTGTACTATTGAAGCTGTTAGCATCTTGCTTTCGCAAGAATCTGTAGACTCCTGGATGTCAGGGATTTGTATTTCTTTTCCTTTTTTTTTTTTTTTTTTTGAGACGGAGTTTTGCTCTTGTTGCCCAGGCTGGAGTGCAGTGGCGCCATCTCAGCTCAGCGCAACCTCTGCCTCCCGGGTTCCAGCGATTCTCCTGCCTCAGCCTCCCAAGTAGCTGGGATTACAGGCATGCACTACCACGCCTGGCTAATTTTGTATTTTTAGTAGAGATAGGGTTCCTCCATGTTGGTCAGGCTGGTCTCGAACTCCCGACCTCAGGTGATCTGCCCATCTTGGCCTCCCAAAGTGCTGGGATTAGAGGCGTGAGCCATCATGCCCAGCCTTGTATTTCTTCTTTGTATAATCTTTAGCACAGAATTTAGTAGGTGATGACTTCAGGGTGTTCTATAATTATGGTTTGAAGTGAACTGAATTCAGTGTTGTAGATAGCATATTTCATCATAGTTAGTGAACAATATAGATGTCTGAAAAGATAAACATACCAGGTTCAAAGAAAAGTTCAAGATGGCAGTAAAAGAGCCATTGAACTGCTATGTGGTGAATGGCTAAATGAATATCTTGACTGTTGTTTGTTGCAGGACTTTAGAGGATGACGGGCCGTCGGGGAAGTCTTACCTGAGGAAGTGATATTTGGTTTGATTTTAAGCTATGGGTAGGGCATGGATGGGGCAAGTTGGCTGGAATATTGTGGGTGGGAAATGACTCTTTTAGAGAGTGTTGGATAAGCCTGTCTGCCGTAACAGAACATTTCAATAGAGACGATAAGGCTGGAGAGGTAAGTTTGGGCCAGGTAGATTGAAGAGGTATGTGAATGTCAGCTTTTTCAGTTAGAGAACCGTGGATAGTCATGGATAACTATTAAATGTTTTGAGCAGGGGAATCAAGATCTGAGATAAATTCTTTTTTTTTTTTTTTGAGACAGAATCTCACTCTGTCACCCAGGCTGGAGTGCAGTGGTGCCATCTCACCTCACTGCAACCTCCACCTCCACCTCCTGGGTTCAAGCGATTCTCCTGCCTCAGCTTCCCAGGTAGCTGGGATTATAGGGGCATACCACCATGCCTGACTATTTTTTGTATTTTTAGTAGAGACAGGATCTCACCATGTTGGCCAAACTGGTCTTGAACTCCTGACCTCAAATGATCCACCCGCCTCAGCCTCCTGAAGTGCTGGGATTACAGGCGTAAGCCACCGCGCCCAGCACGAGAGAAATTCTAGGAAGACTGATCTAGAGTAGAGGCTGGAAATTAGTGGCTCACAGGCTGAGTCCAGATAGTAGATATATTTTGTTCTATACACTGTAACAATTTTAGGCCAATATTCAAAAATTGAGAAATATCATAAAAATAGAGAGTCTAGGGTCTTCGTATAAAAGCAGGTGGTCTGGCAACACTGGGCCCACATACTCACATGGCAGCAATCGGTTGGGGTTGAGCAGAAGACAGCACCCTAAGAAGGCACATTCATCCTGATGTTCACCACTGTCCCCAGCCTCCCCATGACCTTATGCTTAGTCCACTTGACATTGCTTGAATATCTCATATATATTTGAATTTGGGATTCTTGACTTAGAGGTATAGTGTATAGACTTTTGTGGTATTTGTAATAGTAAGATTCAGGGGACCCAAATCTGGGTGGTTGCAAAGGAAATGAAAAAAGTATATGTATAGGCAGTGGCTATATAAGAGACAGGGTGAAGGAATAACTAAATAAATCTGGACCAATAACTTATAAGGTCCAAGAGGCTATAAAAAAGAATAAAAGATGACTGTATCTGTTACCTATTGCTATATAACAAATTACCCCAAAACCTACTAGATTAAAACAAGAAATATTTACTGTATCATAGTTTCTGAGGGACAGGAATCTAGGAATTGCTCAGCTGTGTGTTTTGGGCTCAGGGTCTCCCATCAGGTGACAGTTAAGATGTTGTAGTCATCTCAAGGCTCAACTGAGTTAGTGGATCTGTTTCCAGGCTTCCTCACATGCTTGTTGGTCCACCTCAGTTCCTTGCTTGCTGTTGGCCAGAAGCCACAGCATGCTCACCACGTAACAGCATGCTTTCCCTAGAACAAGAAACCAAGAGTGAGGGAGAGTAGGCACCCAAGCTGAAGATTTTGTCTTGTATAACCCAATCTTGGAAGTAACATACCATTTTTGCTGTATACAGTTGGTCACAATGACAACCCTAGTGCACTGTGAGAGGAGACTGTGTAAGGATGTGCGTAACAGAGGTGGGGATTACTGGGAGTCCTCCTGGAGGCTGGCTACCACAATGATTCTGAAGGACCAAAATATTTGTGGCAGTAACATTCCTGAGGAATTTTCGCTTGTGTATGAAATGTTGTTTTGGGGTATCCTCTAATGAAAACTACTTGTGATTTTAATTGTTCTGCTCCACTAATTGACCCTGATTCTTGTTTACTTTTGAATATACTCTTAGATAACTTTAGAATAAAATAATGAGCAGTTTTAAAGGTCATATAGTGCATTCCTTTAACTTCATAGGTTTTAAAAATTGGGATCCCGAAAGATAGTGACTTGATCGGAGTCACATGGCTAATCAGTTGCAGTTCTAGGAGCAGATCGAAGAGAGTTAGCTTGCAGTGAGTGCCGTTTCTGCTCTGCCATGCAGTCTCCTGCCCCACGCTCCTCTAGTACGGGCAGTATCATCACATAAAAACATCACTTGAAGAAACTTCTACCTATGATTCAGCTAATAAGTAACATGTATTTTTAATTCTTATTTTCCATCACATGAAATAATTTAGATGTTATATTGAAAATTTATGTGTTTTTATATGTAAATTTGACATTCGGCTTTACCAAATGATTAAGCACTTACATAACTGAAGCCTGCTAAAGAAGCCTAAAAATATACCTATTTTAAAAGTTGAGATTTTGACATGTCAGCTTTCTTGGCATTACTCAATCCTCATGTCTAAAATAACCTGGACTCCACATGCTCTAGGGTGTTACTCTTCCCTACTTTTACTTCAGTTTCCCTTTTGGAGAACCGTTTATAACTAATACTGGTATTCTTTTATTTTCTTGCTGGAGTATTAATACTTTATATATAAGTCATTCTGCCCGTGTCTTAGAGGCCAAAGTACATGTCTAGTGACTCTTCAGTGCAATGTTATAATGGGATTTTTCTCTCGGTTAGAAGTTTTTGGGCTGAGGTAAAAGGTCAGTTACTTTCTAAGTTTGTAGGTACAGTTTTGTATACATGTATATGTGCATTTAGAAGAAAAGTCCACAGGTTCATCAGATTCTTGCAGAGAGCTATGAGCCAAAAACTGTTAATGATTTCTAGTGTTTGATGCAGTTTTTTCCCTGTAGTTGTGATTGATTTTGCTCTCACATGTGTGCATTTTGTATTCATGGCAAATAATGTCCAGGTATTTCCAGTTTTTTAGATAGGAAAATGGAGCCTCAACATCTTGTCCATAAATAGTCAGTAATAAAATATATACCTAAATATTTTGATCCAAGGCTTTTGTGTTTATTTGATGATGATTTATACATTTAGAAATGTTAGAAAAAATAATATTACATCAACATTTTAATACCCTGCATTCAGTACAGGAAATTATGGTGTCTCCTTAAATGACACCACATTCTTTACCTATTATATTACAGACAGATCCAGAATGTCAGTTGGACAACTGCTCTTTGCAGACAATTTTAGTCACATACTAGTGTGAGGATTATCATTAGCCTAAATTGGGGGCCCTGTGTTAAAGAATTTATGAACTTCTGAAGTAATACTCAGATTTCTAAGGTAATATTTATGATTCCATTCCCTTTTAAAGAGACTCTTATATAAATGGAATATAGTTAAGATTCCTCCTAGTAATTGTATAATCAGAGTTTTTTTTTTTTTTAAGATCAATTATTTTGGGATGTGGTAGCTCTCTAAGGCTGTGTTTATATTGACCAGAAGAGCTATGTTTATAAATAGAGCTTTTCTTTTCTCAAACTCCTACCTTACTCCTTGATAATTTAGGCTCCTTGCTGGATTTTTCTTTTTCTTTTTTCTTTTTTTTTTTTTTTTTTTTGAGATGGAGTTTCGCTCTTGTTGCCCAGGCTGGAGTGCAATGGCACGATCGTGGCTCACGCAACCTCTGCCTCCCGGGTTCGAGCTATTCTCCTGCCTCAGCCTCCCGAGTAGCTGGGATTACAGGCATGCGCCACCATGCACAGGTAGTTTTGGATTTTTAGTAGAGACGGGGTTTCCCCGTGTTGGTCAGGCCGGTCTCAAACTCCCGACCTCGGGCGATCCACCCACCTCGGCCTCCCAAAGTGTTGGGACTACAGGCATGAGCCACCATGCCCAGCCCCTTTGTTTTCATTTTTAAAGGCAGCAGTTTTTACTGTAATGGTCCCATTTTACAGGTGTAGCAAAAACTAGTCTGGGAAAAATCCTGGTTCATCATTTCAAACCCTTATTATGTTGCAGCCCTCAGGTAAATTGACTGAGGATGCCAACTTTTGGTTTATCCAGTAGTGAACGTGAGCCCCCAACTCTATGTGGATGCATGGAATAAAATAGGGCATCCCACACTCTGGGTTTTATTGTATTAGCAGGGTTTGAAATTAGGAGAAATTATGATCTTTATAAATTAAGTTCAGCTGATTTTCAGCTTAACTAAATTATTTTTATTGAGTCACTGCCTTTTACAACTTGAAGATAACATTAGGTCCAAAAATTATATTATACTTTATGGCGTAACACCAATACCATGAGGCCTGGGAGTCAAACAGGCCTGGGAGTCAAACAGACCAAATGTTGAAATCCTGGCTATACCATTTTTAAGTGGGACTTTTCATGATTTGTCTAACTTCTCTGAACCTCAGTTTCTTTACCAAATTAATGGTTTCCTGGTTACTATTGCATCATTAAACTCTCTTATCTGCTCTTTAGGAGTCTAATGTGGGGGCAGACACTGATAAAGTTATAACACTGGAATGGATGCTCTGAAGGGCAGATTCATATGCAATGAGAGCACATAGTGAGGCTTGACTGAAGGAAGTCAGCAAAGGAACATCAATAAATAGCCAAAATTTTGATGTAACTGTATTGATTTCCTTACACATGATTTTTGATATTTTATTTCTACTTTTAGTATCCTTTTTGTATGTGTTATCTTAACTCCATGTTGGAAGTACGCAGATTATAGATAATAAAGTAATAAGAGAATAAGCTTTTTGAGGACAGGAATACATTTTTTTTTCCTTCTTTGTGAAATGGGGTCTCAACTTGGCTCAGGTGATTCTCCTGCCTCAGCCTCCCGAGTAGCTGGGACTACAGGTCCCCGCCACTGCACATGGCTAGTTTTTGTATTTTTTTGTAGAGATGGGGTTTTTCCATGTTGCCCAGGCTGGTCCCGAATTCTGGACTCAGTCCACCCGCTTTGGCCTCTCAAAGTGTGAGGATTACAGACATGAGCCACCGTGCCTGACCAATTTTTTTAAATAGACTTTTAGAACAGTTTAAGTTTACAGAAAAATTAGGCAGAAAGTACAGAGTTCCCGTATCCTTCCTCTTCTCACATCATTTGGGTTAATGCCTAGAAGTGTAATTGCTGAATTATATGGTAAGACTGTGTTTAGCTTTATAAGAAACTACTCAAAGTGGCTGTATTGTTTTGCATTTCCGCCATCAGTTAAAGAGAGTTTCTGTTGCTCCACCTCCTTGCCAGCATCTGGTGTTGTAATCTTTTTAGATTTTAGCCATTCCAATAGATGTGTATAGTGGTGTCTCATGTTGTTTTAATTTGCAGTTCTCTAATATGGTGTTGAGTATCTTTTTATATGCTTATTTGCCAACTGTATATTTCCTATAGTAAGCTGTCTGTTCAGATATTTTGCCCACTTTTAAACCGAGTTGTTTGCTTTCTTATGATTGATTTTTTAAGATTTCTTTGTATATTTTGGATACTAGTTCTTTATCACATATGTGATTTGCAAATATATATATATGTTGGGATGGAGTCTCACTCTGTCGCCAGGCTGGAGTGCAGTGGTGTGATCTTGGCTCACTGCAACCTCTGACTGTCTGGTTCCACTATGCCCTGCTAAGTTTTGTATTTTTAGTAGAGACGGGGTTTCACCATGTTGGCCAGGATGGTCTTGATCTCCTGACCTGTTGATCCGCCTGCCTTGGCCTCCCAGAGTGCTGGGATTACAGGTGTGAGCCACCGTGCCCAGACATGATTTGCAAATATTTTCTCTCAGTCTGTGGCTTATCTTTTCATTTTCTTAACAGTGTCTTTTGCAGAGTGGAGGTTTTTAATTTTAATGAATCCAACCTTCGTTTTTTCTTTTATGGATCATGATGTTGGTATTGTATTTAAAAATTCATCACCAAACCCAGGGTCATCTAGATTTTCTCTTATGTTAACTTCCTAAAGTTTTATAGTTTTAAATTTTACATTTAGTCTGTGATTCATTTGGAGTTAAATTTTGTGAAAGGTGTAAGGTCTGTGCCTAAATTTGTATATTTTTTTGCATATGGATGTCCAGTTGTTCCAGCACCATTTGTTGAAAAGATTATCCATTCTCTGTTGAATTGCTTTTTCGTTTTTGTCAAAGATCACTTTACTAAATTTGTGTGGGTCTATTTCTGGGCCCTCTGTTATGTTCCTTTGGTCGACTTGACTTTTCTTTTGCCAAAACCACACTGTCTCGACAACTGTAGCTTTATAATAGGTATTGAAATTGGGTAGTATTAGTCATTCAACTTGTTATTTTCCGGGATTCTGTTGTCTATTCTAGGTTGGAATAATTTTTTATACCTTAGAAATAAGCACTTGGTAAATATTCTGTTGAGAAACTTTTTCTCAGTACACAATGGTTACCTTTTTAAACACAAGTCAGGTCTGTTATTCTTTTGCCTCAAGTCCCTCCAGTGGCTTCCTGTTTTAGTGAGAATCAAATTGAAGGTCTTTGAAATGGCTTATAGGGTCCTGTGGTACCTGGCTCTTCTGTTACCTCTTTAGCTTCATCTTTTAATACTTTTTGTCTTGGTCTCTATATTTCATACCTAATGGCCTCCTTGCTCTTGTTTGAGTACACCAGGCATATCCTGTCTTAGGTCTGTAGCGGTGGCTGTTGGCTTTATCTGAATGGCTTTCTTCCAGATATCTGTATGGCTAACTCCTTCATCTCTTTTAAGTCTTATTCAAATGCCCCCTTCTCAGTGGGGACTCTCTGATCATTTTATTTAAAATTCCATCTTGCCTCTCACTTATCCCTCAACCTCCACACCCTCAATTTCTCTTAACCTGCTCTGTTTTATTTCACAGCCATCATTACTTTGAACATCCTCTAATACGTATTTGTTTTATTTGTTTATTTATTTATTTGAGACAGGGTCTCACTCTGTCACCCAGGCTGGAGTACAGTCGTGCGATATCAGCTCACTGCAACTTCCGCCTCTTGGGTTCAAGCAATTCTCGTACCTCAGCTTCCCGAGTAGCTAGGATTACAGATGTGCAACACCATGCCATACTAATTTTTGTATTTTTAGTAGAGACGGGATTTCGCCATGTTGGTCAGGCTGGTCTTGAATGCCTGACCTCAAGTGATTTGCCCACTTTGGCCTCCCAAAGTGTTGGGATTACAGATGTAAGCCACCACTCCCTGCTTACCTGGTTATTCTTATTATTATTGCTTGCTGTTTCTCTTTTTGTTAGAATTTAATTCCACATTGGCAGGGCTCTTTGTTTTGTTTACCAGTGTATCTTCAATTCATAAAGCATAGTAGGTTTTCAATCAATATTAGTTTTAAAAAATGTATGAATGTATAAGTTGAGACTGATAGAGCATTAGCTGTGTGCAAGAATGCTGATTCATTAGATCTTACCTGATCTTTAGCTGATGACCTTCTAAGATGAACTGAAAACTGAAACCAAGCCAAGGAAATGTTTTTAGAAAATTCATTGATTTTTTGACAGGCTGCAGCTGCTTGTGGTGGTATAAATAGGTTTCCTTACTGTGTTATTTAAGAGTAGCTTAAGGGCATGAGCCAAGCCAAAACAGAAAAAAAGCACTGACTCATTAGATTTTTAAAGCATGAGTTGTCCACTTGTGTTTCTAGGTTAAGAGAATTGGGGTTTCCTGTATAATCAGAACTATTAAAGGTACTGCAAGGCTGTGGTGTGCGGTAGCTCACGCCTGTAATCCCAGCACTTTGGGAGGTTGAGGCGGGTGGATCACCTGAGGTCAGGAGTTCAAGACCAGCCTGACCAACATGGTGAAACCCCGACTCTACTAAAAGTGCAAAAATTAGCTGGGCATGGTGGCGCGTGCCTGTAATCCCAGCTACTCGGGAAGCTGAAGCGGGAGAATCGCTTGAACCTGGGAGGCGGAGGTTGCAGTGAGTCGAGATCACGCCACTGCACACCAGCATGGGTGGCAGAGTGAGACTGAGTCTCAAAAAGGGAAAAAAAAAAAAAAAAAGATACCGCATCAATTGCAGAGAAAGGCCTTATATGTCTGATGAGAAACTGCAAGCTTTAGAAAGACAGCAGTGCTATCTTCCCAAGCAACATGATAGCCAGCATGTCAAAGCCAGATTTCTTTTACCCATCCTTGTATCTCAGCATCTAGCCTGGTTAGTACTTGGCATGCAGTAGGTGCTCAGAAACTACTTGTTGAAAGAATGCATTGTCAGTGAACAGTGGTCACATTCATGATCTGGAAATGTCATGGACATGGGAGAGATTATACTCATGTGTTCTTGTTTTATAAGAACATGCTTTTTATACTGTATCATAGAAATTGTATTAAGCAAATTGACTTTGACTGAAAGTCTCAGGCATGTAAGCTTTCTACAAAATGTGAATCCATGCTTCAATTAATCAATCTTTAAGAGATAAGGCTCAACTTTCACAGTTAGAGTGGGTGGATTGGGTTTTGGTCCCATGAGGCTGTAGTGTAAGAATACTAAGTTGTGCGTGTGACTAGCTAAGTAGGGCAAATCCTTTTGCTCAGATTCTCTTTGCCCACATATAGTTCAAATAAACACAATGAACCCAAAACCAAATTTGCTAAGGCCTTAGAGGAAATGTTATTTAGGTGTTTTTAGAATGTTTAAAATTTTTGAGTTTTTGGGAGGTAGAGATGCCTTTGTTTTCCTGCTTAGGGAAGTTGAATAAAAGGCTGTCATAGCTCCATTCCTGATAGTTGTCAGGGACCAATAACTGAAGTCTCAGTAAAATCTTTGGAGACGGGGCCGGGCGCGGTGGCTCACGCTTGTAATCCCAGCACTTTGGGAGGCCGAGGCGGGCGGATCACGAGATCAGGAGATCGAGACCACGGTGAAACCCCGTCTCTACTAAAAAAAAA